>NW_027510562.1:0-32916 GCF_048772815.1 Callospermophilus lateralis | reverse complement strand
CAAACGTGGATGCCCAAGTTTTGTTCTTCTAGGTTGTAGCATTCGTTTGCAGGAACAGTTAGAAATTATAGGTTTCACTCTGTTTTCTCCTATATTGACAGATGCAGTTAGAACTCTAAATCAAACACGATTTGTGCTAGCTTCTTGAAATTTGACACAATAAAGTAGTTCTACGTTCTATCTCTAAGGTTTGTTTCCTCTTGTATCCCAAAGCTGGGACTGGCGAATAACACTTATACTGAAAGGGGTTGCCAAATTCCAACAAACTAGAGTCTCCTGAAATCTCAACATATATTTTTTCATCCAATCTTCATGATACTTTCAAGTAATGATCAGTACACCAATCCCACTTGGATGCCAAAGTTCAGTTCTCCTAGATTGAAGCATTCTTTTGGAGTAACAGTTTGAATTTTTAGGTTTCACTCTGTTTTCTCCTATATTGACAAATGTAGTTTGAACTCTAAATAAAACACGGTTTGTGCTAGCTTCTTGAAACTTGAAACAGTAAAGTAGTTCTACATTCTATTTTTATTTTTTGTTTCCTCTGGATGTAGACCTAAGCATAGACTGACGAAAGACACATTCAATGAAAAGCGTTGTTAGGCTGCCAAAATACTACAGGCTCCTGAAATCTCAACATATTTTTTATCCGACCTTCATGATAATTTCAATAATGAGCAGTACACCAATAAAACGTGGATGTTCAAGTTCCGTTCTCCTAGGTTGAAGCACTCGTTTGCAGTAACAGTTTGAATTTTTAGTTTTCACTCTGTTTTCTCCTATATTGACAGATGCAGTTCGAACTCTAAATCAAACATGGTTTGTGCCAGCTTCTTGAAACTTGACACAGTAAAGTAGTTCTACGTTCGATCTCTAAGGTTTGTTTCCTCTTGATGTAGCCTTAAGCAGAGACTGGCGAATAACACTTTCATTGAAAGGCGTTGTTAAGCTTCCAAAAAACTACCGTCTCCTGAAATCTCAACATATATTTTTTCATCCAATTTTCATGATTCTTTCAAGTATTGATCAGTACACCAATAAAACGTGGATGCCCAAGTTTTGTTCTTCTAGGTTGTAGCATTCGTTTGCAGGAACAGTTAGAAATTATAGGTTTCACTCTGTTTTCTCCTATATTGACAGATACAGTTAGAACACTAAATCAAACACGGTTTGTGCTAGCTTCTTGAAACTTGACACAATAAAGTAGTTCTACGTTCTATCTCTAAGTTTGGTTTCCTCTTGTATCCTAAAGGTGGGACTGGCGAATAACACTTATACTGAACTGGTTGCCAAACTTCCAACACACTAGAGTCTCCTGAAATCTCAACATATATTTTTTCATCCAATCTTCATGATACTTTCAAGTAATGATCAGGACACCAATCCCACTTGGATGCCCAAGTTTAGTTCTCCTAGATTGAAGCATTCTTTTGGAGTAACAGTTTGAATTTTTAGGTTTCACTCTGTTTTCTCCTATATTGACAAATGTAGTTCGAACTCTAAATCAAACACGGTTTGTGCTAGCTTCTTGAAACTTGAAACAGTAAAGTAGTTCTACATTCTATTTTTATTTTTTGTTTCCTCTGGATGTAGACCTAAGCAGAGACTGACGAAAGACACATTCAATAAAATGCGTTGTTAGGCTGCCAAAATACTACAGTATCCTGAAATCTCAACATATTTTTTTTCCGACATTCATGATAATTTCAAGTAATGAGCAGTACACCAATAAAACGTGGATGTTCAAGTTCCGTTCTCCTAGGTTGAAGCATTCGTTTGCAGTAACAGTTTGAATTTTTAGTTTTCACTCTGTTTTCTCCTATATTGACAGATGCAGTTCGAACTCTAAATCAAACATGGTTTGTGCTAGCTTCTTGAAACTTGACACAATAAAGTAGTTCTACGTTCTATCTCTAAGGTTTGTTTCCTCTTGATGTAGCCTTAAGCAGAGACTGGCGAATAACACTTTCAATGAAAGGCGTTGTTAAGCCTCCAAGTAACTACCGTCTCCTGTAATCTCAACATATATTTCTTCATCCAATCTTCATGATTCTTTCAAGTATTGATCAGTACACCAATCAAACGTGGATGCCCAAGTTTTGTTCTTCTAGGTTGTAGCATTCGTTTGCAGGAACAGTTAGAAATTATAGGTTTCACTCTGTTTTCTCCTAATTGACAGATGCAGTTAGAACTCTAAATCAAACACGGTTTGTGCTAGCTTCTTGAAACTTGACACAATAAAGTAGTTCTACCTTCTATCGCTAAGGTTTGTTTCCTCTTGTATCCTAAAGCTGGGACTGGCGAATAACACTTATACTGAAAGGGGTTGCCAAACTTCCAACACACTAGAGTCTCCTGAAATCTCAACATATATTTTTTCATCCAATCTTCATGATACTTTCGAGTAATGATCAGAACACCAATCCCACTTGGATTCCAAAGTTTAGTTCTCCTAGATTGATGCATTCTTTTGGAGTAACAGTTTGAATTTTTAGGTTTCACTCTGTTTTCTCCTATATTGACAAATGTAGTTCGAACTCTAAATCAAACACGGTTTGTGCTAGCTTCTTGAAACTTGAAACAGTAAAGTCGTTCTACATTCTATTTTTATTTTTTGTTTCCTGTGGATGTAGACCTAAGCAGAGACTGACGAAAGACACATTCAATGAAAGGCGTTGTTAGGCTGCCAAAATACTACAGTCTCCTGAAATCTCAACATATTTTTTTCCAACCTTCATTATAATTTCAAGTAATGAGCTGTACACCTATAAAACGTGGATGTTCAAGTTTCGTTCTCCTAGGTTGAAGCATTCGTTTGCAGTAACAATTTGAATTTTTAGTTTTCACTCTGTTTTCTCCTATATTGAGAGATGGAGTTCGAACTCTAAATCAAACATGGTTTGTGCTAGCTTCTTGAAACTTGACACAATAAAGTAGTTCTACGTTCTATCTCTATGGTTTGTTTCCTCTTGATGTAGCCTTAAGCAGAGACTGACGAATAACACTTTCAATGAAAGACGTTGTTAAGCTTCCAGAAAACTACGGTCTCCTGAAATCTCAATATATATTTTTTCATCCAATCTTCATGATTCTTTCAAGTATTGATCAGTACACCAATCAAACGTGGATGCCCAAGTTTTGTTCTTCTAGGTTGTAGCATTCGTTTGCAGGAACAGTTAGAAATTATAGGTTTCACTCTGTTTTCTCCTATATTGACAGATGCAGTTAAACTCTAAATCAAACACGGTTTGTGCTAGCTTCTTGAAACTTGACACAATAAAGTAGTTCTACGTTCTATCTCTAAGGTTTGTTTCCTCTTGTATCCTAAAGCTGGGACTGGCGAATAACACTTATACTGAAAGGGGTTGCCAAACTTCCAACACACTAGAGTCTCCTGAAATCTCAACATATATTTTTTCATCCAATCTTCATGATACTTTCAAGTAATGATCAGTACACCAATCCCACTTGGATGCCAAAGTTTAGTTCTCCTAGATTGAAGCAATCTTTTGGAGTAACAGTTTGAATTTTTAGGTTTCACTCTGTTTTCTCCTATATTGACAAATGTAGTTCGAACTCTAAATCAAACACGGTTTGTGCTAGCTTCTTGAAACTTGAAACAGTAAAGTAGTTCTGCATTCTATTTTTATTTTTTGTTTCCTCTGCATGTAGACCTAAGCAGAGACTGACGAAAGACACATTCCATGAAAGGCGTTGTTAGGCTGCCAAAATACTACAGTCTCCTGAAATCTCAACATATTTTTTTTCTGACATTCATGATAATTTCAAGTAATGAGCAGTACACCAATAAAACGTGGATGTTCAAGTTTCGTTCTCCTAGGTTGAAGCATTCGTTTGCAGTAACAGTTTGAATTTTTAGTTTTCACTCTGTTTTCTCCTATATTGACAGATGCAGTTCAAACTCTAAATCAAACATGGTTTGTGCTAGCTTCTTGAAACTTGACACAATAAAGTAGTTCTACGTTCTATCTCTAAGGTTTGTTTCCTCTTGATGTAGCCTTAAGCAGAGACTGGCGAATAACTCTTTCTATGAAAGGCGTTGTTAAGCTTCCAAAAAACTACCGTCTCCTGAAATCTCAACATATATTTTTTCATCCAATCTTCATGATTCTTTCAAGTATTGATCAGTACACCAATCAAACGTGGATACCCAAGTTTTGTTCTTCTAGGTTGTAGCATTCGTTTGCAGGAACAGTTAGAAATTATAGGTTTCACTCTGTTTTCTCCTATATTGACAGATGCAGTTAGAACTCTAAATCAAACACGGTTTGTGCTAGCTTCTTGAAACTTGACACAGTAAAGTAGTTCTACGTTCTATCTCTAAGGTTTGTTTCCTCTTGTTTCCTAAAGCTGGGACTGGCGAATAACACTTATACTGAAAGGGGTTGCCAATCTTCCAACACACTAGAGTCTCCTGAAATCTCAACATATATATTTTCATCCAATCTTCATGATACTTTCAAGTAATGATCAGTACACCAATCCCACTTGGATGCCAAAGTTTAGTTCTGCTAGATTGAAGCATTCTTTTGGAGTAACAGGTTGAATTTTTAGGTATCACTCTGTTTCCTCCTATATTGACAAATGTAGTTCGAACTCTAAATCAAACACGGTTTGTGCTAGCTTCTTGAAACTTGAAACAGTAAAGTAGTTCTACATTCTATTTTTATTTTTTGTTTCCTCTGGATGTAGACCTAAGCAGAGACTGACGAAAGACACATTCAATGAAAGGCGTTGTTAGGCTGCCAAAATACTACAGTCTCCTGAAATCTCAACATATTTTTTTTTTCCGAACTTCACGATAATTTCAAGTAATGAGCAGTACACCAATAAAACGAGGATGTTCAAGTTTCGTTCTCCTAGGTTGAAGCATTCGTTTGCAGTAACAGTTTGAATTTTTAGTTTTCACTCTGTTTTCTCCTATATTGACAGATGCAGTTCGAACTCTAAATCAAACATGGTTTGTGCTAGCTTCTTGAAACTTGACACAATAAAGTAGTTCTACGTTCTATCTCTAAGGTTTGTTTCCTCTTGATGTAGCCTTAAGCAGAGACTGGCGAATAACACTTTCAATGGAAGGCGTTGTTAAGCTTCCATAAAAACTACCGTCTCCTGAAATCCCAACATATATTTTTTCATCCAATCTTCATGATTCTTTCAAGTATTGAACAGTACACCAATCAAACGTGGATGCCCAAGTTTTGTTCTTCTAGGTTGTAGCATTCGTTTGCAGGAACAGTTAGAAATTATAGGTTTCACTCTGTTTTCTCCTATATTGACAGATGCAGTTAGAACTCTAAATCAAACACGGTTTGTGCTAGCTTCTTGAAACTTGACACAATAAAGTAGTTCTACGTTCTATCTCTAAGGTTTGTTTCCTCTTGTATCCTAAAGCTGGGACTGGCGAATAACACTTATACTGAAAGGGGTTGCCAAACTTCCAACACACTAGAGTCTCCTGAAATCTCAACATATATTTTTTCATCCAATCTTCATGATACTTTCAAGTAATGATCAGTACACCAATCCCACTTGGATGCCAAAGTTTAGTTCTCCTAGATTGAAGCATTCTTTTGGAGTAACAGTTTGAATTTTTAGGTTTCTCTCTGTTTTCTCCTATATTGACAAATGTAGTTCGAACTCTAAATCAAACACGGTTTGTGCTAGCTTCTTGAAACTTGAAACAGTAAAGTAGTTCTACATTCTACTTTTATTTTTTGTTTCCTCTGGATGTAGACCTATGCAGAGACTGACGAAAGACACATTCAATGAAAGGCGTTGTTAGGCTGCGAAAATACTACAGTCTCCTGAAATCGCAACATATTTTTTTTTCCGACCTTCATGATAATTTCAAGTAATGAGCAGTACACCAATAAAACGTGGATGTTCAAGTTTCGTTCTCCTAGGTTGAAGCATTCGTTTGCAGTAACAGTTTGAATTTTTAGTATTCACTCTGTTTTCTCCTATATTGACAGATGCAGTTCGAACTCTAAATCAAACATGGTTTGTGCTAGCTTCTTGAAACTTGACACAATAAAGTAGTTCTACGTTCTATCTCTAAGGTTTGTTTCCTCTTGTATCCTAAAGCTGGGACTGGCGAATAACACTTATACTGAAAGGGGTTGCCAAACTTCCAACACACTAGAGTCTCCTGAAATCTCAACATATATTTTTTCATCCAATCTTCATGATACTTTCAAGTAATGATCAGTACACCAATCCCACTTGGATGCCAAAGTTTAGTTCTCCTAGATTGAAGCATTCATTGGAGTAACAGTTTGAATTTTTTGGTTTCACTCTGTTTCCTTCTATATTGACAAATGTAGTTCGAACTCTAAATCAAACACGGTTTGTGCTAGCTTCTTGAAACTTGAAACAGTAAAGTAGTTCTGCATTCTATTTTTATTTTTTGTTTCCTCTGCATGTAGACCTAAGCAGAGACTGACGAAAGACACATTCCATGAAAGGCGTTGTTAGGCTGCCAAAATACTACAGTCTCCTGAAATCTCAACATATTTTTTTTCTGACCTTCATGATAATTTCAAGTAATGAGCAGTACACCAATAAAACGTGGATGTTCAAGTTTCGTTCTCCTAGGTTGAAGCATTCGTTTGCAGTAACAGTTTGAATTTTTAGTTTTCACTCTGTTTTCTCCTATATTGACAGATGCAGTTCAAACTCTAAATCAAACATGGTTTGTGCTAGCTTCTTGAAACTTGACACAATAAAGTAGTTCTACGTTCTATCTCTAAGGTTTGTTTCCTCTTGATGTAGCCTTAAGCAGAGACTGGCGAATAACTCTTTCAATGAAAGGCGTTGTTAAGCTTCCAAAAAACTACCGTCTCCTGAAATCTCAACATATATTTTTTCATCCAATCTTCATGATTCTTTCAAGTATTGATCAGTACACCAATCAAACGTGGATACCCAAGTTTTGTTCTTCTAGGTTGTAGCATTCGTTTGCAGGAACAGTTAGAAATTATAGGTTTCACTCTGTTTTCTCCTATATTGACAGATGCAGTTAGAACTCTAAATCAAACACGGTTTGTGCTAGCTTCTTGAAACTTGACACAGTAAAGTAGTTCTACGTTCTATCTCTAAGGTTTGTTTCCTCTTGTATCCTAAAGCTGGGACTGGCGAATAACACTTATACTGAAAGGGGTTGCCAATCTTCCAACACACTAGAGTCTCCTGAAATCTCAACATATATATTTTCATCCAATCTTCATGATACTTTCAAGTAATGATCAGTACACCAATCCCACTTGGATGCCAAAGTTTAGTTCTGCTAGATTGAAGCATTCTTTTGGAGTAACAGGTTGAATTTTTAGGTATCACTCTGTTTCCTCCTATATTGACAAATGTAGTTCGAACTCTAAATCAAACACGGTTTGTGCTAGCTTCTTGAAACTTGAAACAGTAAAGTAGTTCTACATTCTATTTTTATTTTTTGTTTCCTCTGGATGTAGACCTAAGCAGAGACTGACGAAAGACACATTCAATGAAAGGCGTTGTTAGGCTGCCAAAATACTACAGTCTCCTGAAATCTCAACATATTTTTTTTTTCCGAACTTCACGATAATTTCAAGTAATGAGCAGTACACCAATAAAACGAGGATGTTCAAGTTTCGTTCTCCTAGGTTGAAGCATTCGTTTGCAGTAACAGTTTGAATTTTTAGTTTTCACTCTGTTTTCTCCTATATTGACAGATGCAGTTCGAACTCTAAATCAAACATGGTTTGTGCTAGCTTCTTGAAACTTGACACAATAAAGTAGTTCTACGTTCTATCTCTAAGGTTTGTTTCCTCTTGATGTAGCCTTAAGCAGAGACTGGCGAATAACACTTTCAATGGAAGGCGTTGTTAAGCTTCCATAAAAACTACCGTCTCCTGAAATCCCAACATATATTTTTTCATCCAATCTTCATGATTCTTTCAAGTATTGAACAGTACACCAATCAAACGTGGATGCCCAAGTTTTGTTCTTCTAGGTTGTAGCATTCGTTTGCAGGAACAGTTAGAAATTATAGGTTTCACTCTGTTTTCTCCTATATTGACAGATGCAGTTAGAACTCTAAATCAAACACGGTTTGTGCTAGCTTCTTGAAACTTGACACAATAAAGTAGTTCTACGTTCTATCTCTAAGGTTTGTTTCCTCTTGTATCCTAAAGCTGGGACTGGCGAATAACACTTATACTGAAAGGGGTTGCCAAACTTCCAACACACTAGAGTCTCCTGAAATCTCAACATATATTTTTTCATCCAATCTTCATGATACTTTCAAGTAATGATCAGTACACCAATCCCACTTGGATGCCAAAGTTTAGTTCTCCTAGATTGAAGCATTCTTTTGGAGTAACAGTTTGAATTTTTAGGTTTCTCTCTGTTTTCTCCTATATTGACAAATGTAGTTCGAACTCTAAATCAAACACGGTTTGTGCTAGCTTCTTGAAACTTGAAACAGTAAAGTAGTTCTACATTCTACTTTTATTTTTTGTTTCCTCTGGATGTAGACCTATGCAGAGACTGACGAAAGACACATTCAATGAAAGGCGTTGTTAGGCTGCGAAAATACTACAGTCTCCTGAAATCGCAACATATTTTTTTTTCCGACCTTCATGATAATTTCAAGTAATGAGCAGTACACCAATAAAACGTGGATGTTCAAGTTTCGTTCTCCTAGGTTGAAGCATTCGTTTGCAGTAACAGTTTGAATTTTTAGTATTCACTCTGTTTTCTCCTATATTGACAGATGCAGTTCGAACTCTAAATCAAACATGGTTTGTGCTAGCTTCTTGAAACTTGACACAATAAAGTAGTTCTACGTTCTATCTCTAAGGTTTGTTTCCTCTTGTATCCTAAAGCTGGGACTGGCGAATAACACTTATACTGAAAGGGGTTGCCAAACTTCCAACACACTAGAGTCTCCTGAAATCTCAACATATATTTTTTCATCCAATCTTCATGATACTTTCAAGTAATGATCAGTACACCAATCCCACTTGGATGCCAAAGTTTAGTTCTCCTAGATTGAAGCATTCATTGGAGTAACAGTTTGAATTTTTTGGTTTCACTCTGTTTCCTTCTATATTGACAAATGTAGTTCGAACTCTAAATCAAACACGGTTTGTGCTAGCTTCTTGAAACTTGAAACAGTAAAGTAGTTCTGCATTCTATTTTTATTTTTTGTTTCCTCTGCATGTAGACCTAAGCAGAGACTGACGAAAGACACATTCCATGAAAGGCGTTGTTAGGCTGCCAAAATACTACAGTCTCCTGAAATCTCAACATATTTTTTTTCTGACCTTCATGATAATTTCAAGTAATGAGCAGTACACCAATAAAACGTGGATGTTCAAGTTTCGTTCTCCTAGGTTGAAGCATTCGTTTGCAGTAACAGTTTGAATTTTTAGTTTTCACTCTGTTTTCTCCTATATTGACAGATGCAGTTCAAACTCTAAATCAAACATGGTTTGTGCTAGCTTCTTGAAACTTGACACAATAAAGTAGTTCTACGTTCTATCTCTAAGGTTTGTTTCCTCTTGATGTAGCCTTAAGCAGAGACTGGCGAATAACTCTTTCAATGAAAGGCGTTGTTAAGCTTCCAAAAAACTACCGTCTCCTGAAATCTCAACATATATTTTTTCATCCAATCTTCATGATTCTTTCAAGTATTGATCAGTACACCAATCAAACGTGGATACCCAAGTTTTGTTCTTCTAGGTTGTAGCATTCGTTTGCAGGAACAGTTAGAAATTATAGGTTTCACTCTGTTTTCTCCTATATTGACAGATGCAGTTAGAACTCTAAATCAAACACGGTTTGTGCTAGCTTCTTGAAACTTGACACAGTAAAGTAGTTCTACGTTCTATCTCTAAGGTTTGTTTCCTCTTGTATCCTAAAGCTGGGACTGGCGAATAACACTTATACTGAAAGGGGTTGCCAATCTTCCAACACACTAGAGTCTCCTGAAATCTCAACATATATATTTTCATCCAATCTTCATGATACTTTCAAGTAATGATCAGTACACCAATCCCACTTGGATGCCAAAGTTTAGTTCTGCTAGATTGAAGCATTCTTTTGGAGTAACAGGTTGAATTTTTAGGTTTCACTCTGTTTCCTCCTATATTGACAAATGTAGTTCGAACTCTAAATCAAACACGGTTTGTGCTATCTTCTTGAAACTTGAAACAGTAAAGTAGTTCTACATTCTATTTTTATTTTTTGTTTCCTCTGGATGTAGACCTAAGCAGAGACTGACGAAAGACACATTCAATGAAAGGCGTTGTTAGGCTGCCAAAATACTACAGTCTCCTGAAATCTCAACATATTTTTTTTTCCGAACTTCATGATAATTTCAAGTAATGAGCAGTACACCAATAAAACGAGGATGTTCAAGTTTCGTTCTCCTATGTTGAAGCATTCGTTTGCAGTAACAGTTTGAATTTTTAGTTTTCACTCTGTTTTCTCCTATACTGACAGATGCAGTTCGAACTCTAAATCAAACATGGTTTGTGCTAGCTTCTTGAAACTTGACACAATAAAGTAGTTCTACGTTCTATCTCTAAGGTTTGTTTCCTCTTGATGTAGCCTTAAGCAGAGACTGGCGAATAACACTTTCAATGGAAGGCGTTGTTAAGCTTCCAAAAAAACTACCGTCTCCTGAAATCCCAACATATATTTTTTCATCCAATCTTCATGAATCTTTCAAGTATTGATCAGTACACCAATCAAACGTGGATGCCCAAGTTTTGTTCTTCTAGGTTGTAGCATTCGTTTGCAGGAACAGTTAGAAATTATAGGTTTCACTCTGTTTTCTCCTATATTGACAGATGCAGTTAGAACTCTAAATCAAACACGGTTTGTGCTAGCTTCTTGAAACTTGACACAATAAAGTAGTTCTACGTTCTATCTCTAAGGTTTGTTTCCTCTTGTATCCTAAAGCTGGGACTGGCGAATAACACTTATACTGAAAGGGGTTGCCAAACTTCCAACACACTAGAGTCTCCTGAAATCTCAACATATATTTTTTCATCCAATCTTTATGATAATTTCAAGTAATGATAAGTACTCAATCCCACTTGGATGCCAAAGTTTAGTTCTCCTAGATTGAAGCTTTCTTTTGTAGTAACAGTTTGAATTTTTAGGTTTCTCTCTGTTTTCTCCTATATTGACAAATGTAGTTCGAACTCTAAATCAAACACGGTTTGTGCTAGCTTCTTGAAACTTGAAACAGTAAAGTAGTTCTACATTCTACTTTTATTTTTTGTTTCCTCTGGATGTAGACCTATGCAGAGACTGACGAAAGACACATTCAATGAAAGGCGTTGTTAGGCTGCGAAAATACTACAGTCTCCTGAAATCGCAACATATTTTTTTTTCCGACCTTCATGATAATTTCAAGTAATGAGCAGTACACCAATAAAACGTGGATGTTCAAGTTTCGTTCTCCTAGGTTGAAGCATTCGTTTGCAGTAACAGTTTGAATTTTTAGTATTCACTCTGTTTTCTCCTATATTGACAGATGCAGTTCGAACTCTAAATCAAACATGGTTTGTGCTAGCTTCTTGAAACTTGACACAATAAAGTAGTTCTACGTTCTATCTCTAAGGTTTGTTTCCTCTTGTATCCTAAAGCTGGGACTGGCGAATAACACTTATACTGAAAGGGGTTGCCAAACTTCCAACACACTAGAGTCTCCTGAAATCTCAACATATATTTTTTCATCCAATCTTCATGATACTTTCAAGTAATGATCAGTACACCAATCCCACTTGGATGCCAAAGTTTAGTTCTCCTAGATTGAAGCATTCATTGGAGTAACAGTTTGAATTTTTTGGTTTCACTCTGTTTCCTGCTATATTGACAAATGTAGTTCGAACTCTAAATCAAACACGGTTTGTGCTAGCTTCTTGAAACTTGAAACAGTGAAGTAGTTCTACATTCTATTTTTATTTTTTGTTTCCTCTGGATGTAGACCTAAGCAGAGACTGACGAAAGACACATTCAATGAAAGGCGTTGTTTGGCTGCCAAAATACTACAGTCTCCTGAAATCTCAACATATTTTTTTTTCCGACCTTCATGATAATTTCAAGTAATGAGCAGTACACCAATAAAACGAGGATGTTCAAGTTTCGTTCTCCTAGGTTGAAGCATTCGTTTGCAGTAACAGTTTGAATTTTTAGTTTTCACTCTGTTTTCTCCTATATAGACAGATGCAGTTCGAACTCTAAATCAAACATGGTTTGTGCTAGCTTCTTGAAACTTGACACAATAAAGTAGTTCTACGTTCTATCTCTAAGGTTTGTTTCCTCTTGATGTAGCCTTAAGCAGAGACTGGCGAATAACTCTTTCAATGAAAGGCGTTGTTAAGCTTCCAAAAAACTACCGTCTCCTGAAATCTCAACATATATTTTTTCATCCAATCTTCATGATTCTTTCAAGTATTGATCAGTACACCAATCAAACGTGGATACCCAAGTTTTGTTCTTCTAGGTTGTAGCATTCGTTTGCAGGAACAGTTAGAAATTATAGGTTTCACTCTGTTTTCTCCTATATTGACAGATGCAGTTAGAACTCTAAATCAAACACGGTTTGTGCTAGCTTCTTGAAACTTGACACAGTAAAGTAGTTCTACGTTCTATCTCTAAGGTTTGTTTCCTCTTGTATCCTAAAGCTGGGACTGGCGAATAACACTTATACTGAAAGGGGTTGCCAATCTTCCAACACACTAGAGTCTCCTGAAATCTCAACATATATTTTTTCATCCAATCTTCATGATACTTTCAAGTAATGATCAGTACACCAATCCCACTTGGATGCCAAAGTTTAGTTCTGCTAGATTGAAGCATTCTTTTGGAGTAACAGGTTGAATTTTTAGGTTTCACTCTGTTTCCTCCTATATTGACAAATGTAGTTCGAACTCTAAATCAAACACGGTTTGTGCTATCTTCTTGAAACTTGAAACAGTAAAGTAGTTCTACATTCTATTTTTATTTTTTGTTTCCTCTGGATGTAGACCTAAGCAGAGACTGACGAAAGACACATTCAATGAAAGGCGTTGTTAGGCTGCCAAAATACTACAGTCTCCTGAAATCTCAACATATTTTTTTTTCCGAACTTCATGATAATTTCAAGTAATGAGCAGTACACCAATAAAACGAGGATGTTCAAGTTTCGTTCTCCTAGGTTGAAGCATTCGTTTGCAGTAACAGTTTGAATTTTTAGTTTTCACTCTGTTTTCTCCTATATTGACAGATGCAGTTCGAACTCTAAATCAAACATGGTTTGTGCTAGCTTCTTGAAACTTGACACAATAAAGTAGTTCTACGTTCTATCTCTAAGGTTTGTTTCCTCTTGATGTAGCCTTAAGCAGAGACTGGCGAATAACACTTTCAATGGAAGGCGTTGTTAAGCTTCCAAAAAAACTACCGTCTCCTGAAATCCCAACATATATTTTTTCATCCAATCTTCATGATTCTTTCAAGTATTGATCAGTACACCAATCAAACGTGGATGCCCAAGTTTTGTTCTTCTAGGTTGTAGCATTCGTTTGCACTAACAGTTAGAAATTATAGGTTTCACTCTGTTTTCTCCTATATTGACAGATGCAGTTAGAACTCTAAATCAAACACGGTTTGTGCTAGCTTCTTGAAACTTGACACAATAAAGTAGTTCTACGTTCTATCTCTAAGGTTTGTTTCCTCTTGTATCCTAAAGCTGGGACTGGCGAATAACACTTATACTGAAAGGGGTTGCCAAACTTCCAACACACTAGAGTCTCCTGAAATCTCAACATATATTTTTTCATCCAATCTTCATGATACTTTCAAGTAATGATCAGTACACCAATCCCACTTGGATGCCAAAGTTTAGTTCTCCTAGATTGAAGCATTCTTTTGGAGTAACAGTTTGAATTTTTAGGTTTCTCTCTGTTTTCTCCTATATTGACAAATGTAGTTCGAACTCTAAATCAAACACGGTTTGTGCTAGCTTCTTGAAACTTGAAACAGTAAAGTAGTTCTACATTCTACTTTTATTTTTTGTTTCCTCTGGATGTAGACCTATGCAGAGACTGACGAAAGACACATTCAATGAAAGGCGTTGTTAGGCTGCGAAAATACTACAGTCTCCTGAAATCGCAACATATTTTTTTTTCCGACCTTCATGATAATTTCAAGTAATGAGCAGTACACCAATAAAACGTGGATGTTCAAGTTTCGTTCTCCTAGGTTGAAGCATTCGTTTGCAGTAACAGTTTGAATTTTTAGTATTCACTCTGTTTTCTCCTATATTGACAGATGCTGTTCGAAATCTAAATCAAACATGGTTTGTGCTAGCTTCTTGAAACTTGACACAATAAAGTAGTTCTACGTTCTATCTCTAAGGTTTGTTTCCTCTTGTATCCTAAAGCTGGGACTGGCGAATAACACTTATACTGAAAGGGGTTGCCAAACTTCCAACACACTAGAGTCTCCTGAAATCTCAACATATATTTTTTCATCCAATCTTCATGATACTTTCAAGTAATGGTCAGTACACCAATCCCACTTGGATGCCAAAGTTTAGTTCTCCTAGATTGAAGCATTCTTTTGGAGTAACAGTTTGAATTTTTAGGTTTCACTCTGTTTTCTCCTATATTGACAAATGTAGTTCGAACTCTAAATCAAACACGGTTTGTGCTAGCTTCTTGAAACTTGAAACAGTAAAGTAGTTCTACATTCTATTTTTATTTTTTGTTTCCTCTGGATGTAGACCTAAGCAGAGACTGACGAAAGACACATTCAATAAAAGGCGTTGTTAGGCTGCCAAAATACTACAGTCTCCTGATATCTCAATATATTTTTTTTTCCGACCTTCATGATAATTTCAAGTAATGAGCAGTACACCAATAAAACGAAGATGTTAAAGTTTCGTTCTCCTAGGTTGAAGCATTCCTTTGCAGTAACAGTTTGAATTTTTAGTTTTCACTCTGTTTTCTCCTATATTGACAGATGCAGTTTGAACTCTAAATCAAACATGGATTTTGCTAGCTTCTTGAAACTTGACACAATAAAGTAGTTCTACGTTCTACCTCTAAGGTTTGTTTCCTCTTGATGTAGCCTTAAGCAGAGACTGGCGAATAACACTTTCAATGAGAGGCGTTGTTAAGCTTCCGAAAAACTACAGTCTCCTGAAATCTCAACATATATTTTTTCATCCAATCTTCATGATTCTTTCAAGTATTGATCAGTACACCAATCAAACGTGGATGCCCAAGTTTTGTTCTTCTAGGTTGTAGCATTCGTTTGCAGGAACAGTTAGAAATTATAGGTTTCACTCTGTTTTCTCCTATATTGACAGATGCAGTTAGAACTCTAAATCAAACACGGTTTGTGCTAGCTTCTTGAAACTTGACACAATAAAGTAGTTCTACGTTCTATCTCTAAGGTTTGTTTCCTCTTGAAGTAGCCTTAAGCAGATTGGCGAATAACACTTTCAATGAAAGGCGTTGTTAAGCTTCCAAAAAACTACCGTCTCCTGAAATCCCAACATATATTTTTTCATCCAATCTTCATGATTCTTTCAAGTATTGATCAGTACACCAATCAAACGTGGATGCCCAAGTTTTGTTCTTCTAGGTTGTAGCATTCGTTTGCAGGAACAGTTAGAAATTATAGGTTTCACTCTGTTTTCTCCTATATTGACAGATGCAGTTAGAAATCTAAATCAAACACGGTTTGTGCTAGCTTCTTGAAACTTGACACAATAAAGTAGTTCTACGTTCTATCTCTAAGGTTTGTTTCCTCTTGTATCCTAAAGCTGGGACTGGCGAATAACACTTATACTGAAAGGGGTTGCCAAACTTCCAACACACTAGAGTCTCCTGAAATCTCAACATATATTTTTTCATCCAATCTTCATGATACTTTCAAGTAATGGTCAGTACACCAATCCCACTTGGATGCCAAAGTTTAGTTCTCCTAGATTGAAGCATTCTTTTGGAGTAACAGTTTGAATTTTTAGGTTTCACTCTGTTTTCTCCTATATTAACAAATGTAGTTCGAACTCTAAATCAAACACGGTTTGTGCTAGCTTCTTGAAACTTGAAACAGTAAAGTAGTTCTACATTCTATTTTTATTTTTTGTTTTTTCTGGATGTAGACCTAAGCAGAGACTGACGAAAGACACATTCAATAAAAGGCGTTGTTAGGCTGCCAAAATACTACAGTCTCCTGATGTCTCAATATATTTTTTTTTTCCGACCTTCATGATAATTTCAAGTAATGAGCAGTACACCAATAAAACGAAGATGTTAAAGTTTCGTTCTCCTAGGTTGAAGCATTCCTTTGCAGTAACAGTTTGAATTTTTAGTTTTCACTCTGTTTTCTCCTATATTGACAGATGCAGTTTGAACTCTAAATCAAACATGGTTTTTGCTAGCTTCTTGAAACTTGACACAATAAAGTAGTTCTACGTTCTATCTCTAAGGTTTGTTTCCTCTTGATGTAGCCTTAAGCAGAGACTGGCGAATAACACTTTCAATGAGAGGCGTTGTTAAGCTTTCGAAAAACTACAGTCTCCTGAAATCTCAACATATATTTTTTCATCCAATCTTCATGATTCTTTCAAGTATTGATCAGTACACCAATCAAACGTGGATGCCCAAGTTTTGTTCTTCTAGGTTGTAGCATTTGTTTGCAGGAACAGTTAGAAATTATAGGTTTCACTCTGTTTTCTCCTATATTGACAGATGCAGTTAGAACTCTAAATCAAACACGGTTTGTGCTAGCTTCTTGAAACTTGACACAATAAAGTAGTTCTACGTTCTATCTCTAAGGTTTGTTTCCTCTTGAAGTAGCCTTAAGCAGATTGGCGAATAACACTTTCAATGAAAGGCGTTGTTAAGCTTCCAAAAAACTACCGTCTCCTGAAATCCCAACATATATTTTTTCATCCAATCTTCATGATTCTTTCAAGTATTGATCAGTACACCAATCAAACGTGGATGCCCAAGTTTTGTTCTTCTAGGTTGTAGCATTCGTTTGCAGGAACAGTTAGAAATTTTAGGTTGCACTCTGTTTTCTCCTATATTGACAGATGCAGTTAGAAATCTAAATCAAACACGGTTTGTGCTAGCTTCTTGAAACTTGACACAATAAAGTAGTTCTACGTTCTATCTCTAAGGTTTGTTTCCTCTTGTATCCTAAAGCTGGGACTGGCGAATAACACTTATACTGAAAGGGGTTGCCAAACTTCCAACACACTAGAGTCTCCTGAAATCTCAACATATATTTTTTCATCCAATCTTCATGATACTTTCAAGTAATGATCAGTACACCAATCCCACTTGGATGCCAAAGTTTAGTTCTCCTAGATTGAAGCATTCTTTTGGAGTGACAATTTGAATATTTAGGTTTCACTCTGTTTTCTCCTATATTGACAAATGTATTTCGAACTCTAAATCAAACACAGTTTGTGCTATCTTCTTGAAACTTGAAACTTTAAAGTAGTTCTACATTCTATTTTTATTTTTTGTTTCCTCTGGATGTAGACCTAAGCAGAGACTGACGAAAGACACATTCAATGAAAGGCGTTGTTAGGCTGCCAAAATACTACAGTCTCCTGAAATCTCAACATATTTTTTTTCCGACCTTCATGATAAATTCAAGTAATGAGCAGTACACCAATAAAACGTGGATGTTCAAGTTTCGTTCTCCTAGGTTGAAGCATTCGTTTGCAGTAACAGTTTGAATTTTTAGTTTTCACTCTGTTTTCTCCTATATTGACAGATGCAGTTCGAACTCTAAATCAAACATGGTTTGTGCTAGCTTCTTGAAACTTGACACAATAAAGTAGTTCTACGTTCTATCTCTAAGGTTTGTTTCCTCTTGATGTAGCCTTAAGGAGAGACTGGCGAATAACACTTTCAATGAGAGGCGTTGTTAAGCTTCCAAAAAACTACAGTCTCCTGAAATCTCAACATATATTTTTTCATCCAATCTTCATGATTCTTTCAAGTATTGATCAGTACACCAATCAAACGTGGATGCCCAAGTTTTGTTCTTCTAGGTTGTAGCATTCGTTTGCAGGAACAGTTAGAAATTATAGGTTTCACTCTGTTTTCTCCTATATTGACAGATGCAGTTAGAACTCTATATCAAACACGGTTTGTGCTAGCTTCTTGAAACTGGACACAATAAAGTAGTTCTACGTTCTATCTCTAAGGTTTGTTTCCTCTTGGATCCTAAAGCTGGGACTGGCGAATAACACTTATACTGAAAGGGGTTGCCAACTTCCAAAACACTAGAGTCTCCTGAAATCTCAACATATATTTTTTCATCCAATCTTCATGGTACTTTCAAGGAATGATCAGTACACCAATCCACTTGGATGCCAAAGTTTAGTTCTTATAGATTGAAGCATTCATTGGAGAAACAGTTTTAATTTTTAGGTTTCACTCTGTTTTCTCCTATATTGACAAATGTAGTTCGAACTCTAAATCAAACACGGTTTGTGCTAGCTTCTTGAAACTTGAAACAGTAAAGTAGTTCTACATTCTATTTTTTTTTTTGTTTCCTCTGGATTTAGACCTAAGCAGAGACTCACGAAAGACACATTCAATGAAAGGCGTTGTTAGGCTGCCAAAATACTACAGTCTTCTGAAATCTCAACATATTTTTTTTTCCGACCTTCATGATGATTTCAAGTAATCAGCAGTACACCAATAAAACGTGGATGTTCAAGTTTCGTTCTCCTAGGTTGAAGCATTCGTTTGCAGTAACAGTTTGAATTTTTAGTTTTCACTCTGTTTTCTCCTATATTGACAGATGCAGTTCGAACTCTAAATCAAACATGGTTTGTGCTAGCTTCTTGAAACTTGACACAATAAAGTAGTCCTACGTTCTATCTCTAATGTTTTTTTCCTCTTCATGTAGCCTTAAGCAGAGACCGGCGAATAACACTTTCAATGAAAGGCGTTGTTAAGCTTCCAAGAAACTACCGTCTCCTGAAATCTCAACATATATTTTTGCATCCAATCTTCATGATTCTTTCAAGTATTGATCAGTACACCAATCAAACGTGGATGCCCAAGTTTTGTTCTTCTAGGTTGTAGCATTCGTTTGCAGGAACAGTTAGAAATTTTAGGTTTCACTCTGTTTTCTCCTATATTGACAGATGCAGTTAGAACTCTAATTCAAACACGGTTTGTGCTAGCTTCTTGAAACTTGACTAAATAAAGTAGTTCTACGTTCTATCTCTAAGGTTTGTTTCCTCTTGTATCCTAAAGCTGGGACTGGCGAATAACACTTATACTGAAAGGGGTTGCCAAACTTCCAACACACTAGAGTCTCCTGAAATCTCAACATATATTTTTTCATCCAATCTTCATGATACTTTCAAGTAATGATCAGTACACCAATCCCACTTGGATGCCAAAGTTTAGTTCTCCTTGATTGAAGCATTCTTTTGGAGTAACAGTTTGAATTTTTAGGTTTCACTCTGTTTTCTCCTATATTGACAAATGTAGTTCGAACTCTAAATCAAACACGGTTTGTGCTAGCTTCTTGAAACTTGAAACAGTAAAGTAGTTCTACATTCTATTTTTATTTTTTGTTTCCTCTGGATGTAGACCTAAGCAGAGACTGACGAAAGACACATTCAAAGAAAGGCGTTGTTAGACTGCCAAAATACTACAGTCTCCTGAAATCTCAACATATTTTTTTTTCCGACCTTCATGATAATTTCAAGTAATGAGCAGTACACCAATAAAACGTGGATGTTCAAGTTTCGTTCTCCTAGGTTGAAGCATTCGTTTGCAGTAACAGTTTGAATTTTTAGTTTTCACTCTGTTTTCTCCTATATTGACAGATGCAGTTCGAACTCTAAATCAAACATGGTTTGTGCTAGCTTCTTGAAACTTGACACAATAAAGTAGTTCTACGTTCTGTCTCTAAGGTTTGCTTCCTCTTGATGTAGCCTTAAGCAGAGACCGGCGAATAACACTTTCAATGAAAACCGTTGTTAAGCTTCCAAGAAACTACGGTCTCCTGAAATCTCAACATATATTTATTCATCCAATCTTCATGATTCTTTCAAATATTGATCAGTACACCAATCAAACGTGGATGCCCAAGTTTTGTTCTTCTAGTTTGTACCATTCGTTTGCAGGAACAGTTAGAAATTATAGGTTTCACTCTGTTTTCTCCTATATTGACAGATGCAGTTAGAACTCTAAATCAAACACGGTTTGTGGTAGCTTCTTGAAACTTGACACAATAAAGTAGTTCTATGTTCTAACTCTAAGGTTTGTTTCCTCTTGTATCCTAAACCTGGGACTGGCCAATAACACTTATACTGAAAGGGGTTGCCAAACTTCCAACACACTAGAGTCTCCTGAAATCTCAACATATATTTTTTGATCCGATCTTCATGATACTTTCAAGTAATGATCAGTACACCAATCCCACTTGGATGCCAAAGTTTAGTTCTCCTAGATTGAAGCATTCTTTTGGAGTAACAGTTTGAATTTTTAGGTTTCACTCTGTTTTCTCCTATATTGACAAATGTAGTTCGAACTCTAAATCAAACACGGTTTGTGCTAGCTTCTTGAAACTTGAAACAGTAAAGTAGTTCTACATTCTATTTTTATTTTTTGTTTCCTCTGGATGTAGACCTAAGCAGAGACTGACGAAAGACACATTCAATGAAAGGCGTTGTTAGGCTGCCAAAATACTACAGGCTCCTGAAATCTCAACATTTTTTTTTTTCCGACCTTCATGATAATTTCAAGTAATGAGCAGTACAACAATAAAACGTGGATGTTCAAGTTCCGTTCTCCTAGGTTGAAGCATTCGTTGGCAGTAACAGTTAGAAATTATAGGTTTCACTGTGTTTTCTCCTATATTGACAGATGCAGTTCAAACTCTAAATCAAACATTGTTTGTGCTAGCTTCTTGAAACTTGACACAATAAAGTAGTCCTACCTTCTATCTCTAATTTTTTTTCCTCTTGATGTAGCCTTAAGCAGAGACCGGCGAATAACACTTTCAATGAAAGGCGTTGTTAAGCTTCCAAGAAACTACCGTCTCCTGAAATCTCAACATATATTTTTGCATCCAATCTTCATGATTCTTTCAAGTATTGATCAGTACACCAATCAAACGTGGATGCCCAAGTTTTGTTCTTCTAGGTTGTAGCATTCGTTTGCAGGAACAGTTAGAAATTTTAGGTTGCACTCTGTTTTCTCCTATATTGACAGATGCAGTTAGAACTCTAATTCAAACACGGTTTGTGCAAGCTTCTTGAAACTTGACACAATAAAGTAGTTCTACGTTCTATCTCTAAGGTTTGTTTCCTCTTGATGTAGCCTTAAGCAGAGACCGGCGAATAACACTTTCAATGAAATCCGTTGTTAAGCTTCCAAAAAACTACCGTCTCCTGAAATCTCAACATATATTTTTTCATCCAATCTTCATGATTCTTTCAAGAATTGATCAGTACACCAATCAAACGTGGATGCCCAAGTTTTGTTCTTCTAGGTTGTAGCATTCGTTTGCAGGAACAGTTAGAAATTATAGGTTTCACTCTGTTTTCTCCTATATTGACAGATGCAGTTAGAACTCTAATTCAAACACGGTTTGTGCTAGCTTCTTGAAACTTGACACAATAAAGTAGTTCTACGTTCTATCTCTAAGGTTTGTTTCCTCTTGTATCCTAAAGCTGGGACTGGCGAATAACACTTATACTGAAAGGGGTTGCCAAACTCCAACACACTAGAGTCTCCTGAAAATCAACATATATTTTTTCATCCAATCTTCATGATACTTTCAAGTAATGATCAGTACACCAATCCCACTTGGATGCCAAAGTTTAGTTCTCCTTGATTGAAGCATTCTTTTGGAGTAACAGTTTGAATTTTTAGGTTTCACTCTGTTTTCTCCTATATTGACAAATGTAGTTCGAACTCTAAATCAAACACGGTTTGTGCTAGCTTCTTGAAACTTGAAACAGTAAAGTAGTTCTACATTCTATTTTTATTTTTTGTTTCCTCTGGATGTAGACCTAAGCAGAGACTGACGAAAGACACATTCAATGAAAGGCGTTGTTAGGCTGCCAAAATACTACAGTCTCCTGAAATCTCAACATATTTTTTTTTCCGACCTTCATGATAATTTCAAGTAATGAGCAGTACACCAATAAAACGTGGATGTTCAAGTTTCGTTCTCCTAGGTTGAAGCATTCGTTTGCAGTAACAGTTTGAATTTTTAGTTTTTACTCTGTTTTCTCCTATATTGACAGATGCAGTTCGAACTCTAAATCAAACATGATTTGTGCTAGCTTCTTGAAACTTGACACAATAAAGTAGTTCTACGTTCTATCTCTAAGGTTTGTTTCCTCTTGATGTAGCCTTAAGCAGAGACCGGCGAATAACACTTTCAATGAAAGGCGTTGTTAAGCTTCCAGGAAACTACCGTCTCCTGAAATCTCAACATATATTTTTGCATCCAATCTTCATGATTCTTTCAAGTATTGATCAGTACACCAATCAAACGTGGATGCCCAAGTTTTGTTCTTCTAGGTTGTAGCATTCGTTTGCAGGAACAGTTAGAAATTTTAGGTTGCACTCTGTTTTCTCCTATATTGACAGATGCAGTTAGAACTCTAATTCAAACACGGTTTGTGCTAGCTTCTTGAAACTTGACACAATAAAGTAGTTCTATGTTCTAACTCTAAGGTTTGTTTCCTCTTGTATCCTAAACCTGGGACTGGCCAATAACACTTATACTGAAAGGGGTTGCCAAACTTCCAACACACTAGAGTCTCCTGAAATCTCAACATGTATTTTTTCATCCGATCTTCATGATACTTTCAAGTAATGATCAGTACACGAATCCCACTTGGATGCCAAAGTTTAGTTCTCCTAGATTGAAGCATTCTTTTGGAGTAACAGTTTGAATTTTTAGGTTTCACTCTGTTTTCTCATATATTGACAAATGTAGTTCGAAATCTAAATCAGACACGGTTTGTGCTAGCTTCTTGAAACTTGAAACAGTAAAGTAGTTCTACATTCTATTTTTATTTTTTGTTTCCTCTGGATGTAGACCTAAGCAGAGACTGACGAAAGACACATTCAATGAAAGGCGTTGTTAGGCTGCCAAAATACTACAGGCTACTGAAATCTCAACATTTTTTTTTCCGACCTTCATGATAATTTCAAGTAATGAGCAGTACACCAATAAAACGTGGATGTTCAAGTTCCGTTCTCCTAGGTTGAAGCATTCGTTGGCAGTAACAGTTAGAAATTATAGGTTTCACTGTGTTTTCTCCTATATTGACAGATGCAGTTCAAACTCTAAATCAAACATTGTTTGTGCTAGCTTCTTGAAACTTGACACAATAAAGTAGTCCTACGTTCTATCTCTAATGTTTTTTTCCTCTTCATGTAGCCTTAAGCAGAGACCGGCGAATAACACTTTCAATGAAAGGCGTTGTTAAGCTTCCAAGAAACTACTGTCTCCTGAAATCTCAACATATATTTTTGCATCCAATCTTCATGATTCTTTCAAGTATTGATCAGTACACCAATCAAACGTGGATGCCCAAGTTTTGTTCTTCTAGGTTGTAGCATTCGTTTGCAGGAACAGTTAGAAATTTTAGGTTGCACTCTGTTTTCTCCTATATTGACAGATGCAGTTAGAACTCTAATTCAAACACGGTTTGTGCTAGCTTCTTGAAACTTGACACAATAAAGTAGTTCTACGTTCTATCTCTAAGGTTTGTTTCCTCTTGATGTAGCCTTAAGCAGAGACCGGCGAATAACACTTTCAATGAAAGCCGTTGTTAAGCTTCCAAAAAACTACCGTCTCCTGAAATCTCAACATATATTTTTTCATCCAAATCTTCATGATTCTTTCAAGTATTGATCAGTACACCAATCAAACGTGGATTCCCAAGTTTTGTTCTTCTAGGTTGTAGCATTCGTTTGCAGGAACAGTTAGAAATTATAGGTTTCACTCTGTTTACTCCTATATTGACAGATACAGTTAGAAATCTAATTCAAACACGGTTTGTGCTAGCTTCTTGAAACTTGACACAATAAAGTAGTTCTACGTTCTATCTCTAAGGTTTGTTTCCTCTTGTATCCTAAAGCTGGGACTGGCGAATAACACTTATATTGAAAGGGGTTGCCAAACTTCCAACACACTAGAGTCTCCTGAAATCTCAACATATATTTTTTCATCCAATCTTCATGATACTTTCAAGTAATGATCAGTACACCAATCCCACTTGGATGCCAAAGTTTAGTTCTCCTAGATTGAAGCATTCTTTTGGAGTAACAGTTTGAATTTTTAGGTTTCACTCTGTTTTCTCCTATATTGACAAATGCAGTTCGAACTCTAAATCAAACACGGTTTGTGCTAGCTTCTTGAAACTTGAAACAGTAAAGTAGTTCTACATTCTATTTTTATTTTTTGTTTTTTCTGGATGTAGACCTAAGCAGAGACTGACGAAAGACAAATTCCATGAAAGGCGTTGTTAGGCTGCCAAAATACTACAGTCTCCTGAAATCTCAACATATTTTTTTTTCCGACCTTCATGATAATTTCAAGTAATGAGCAGTACACCAATAAAACGTGGATGTTCAAGTTTCGTTCTCCTAGGTTGAAGCATTCGTTTGCAGTAACAGTTTGAATTTTTAGTTTTCACTCTGTTTTCTCCTATATTGACAGATGCAGTTCGAACTCTAAATCAAACATGGTTTGTGCTAGCTTCTTGAAACTTGACACAATAAAGTAGTTCTACGTTCTATCTCTAAGGTTTGTTTCCTCTTGATGTAGCCTTAAGCAGAGACCGGCGAATAACACTTTCAATGAAAACCGTTGTTAAGCTTCCAAGAAACTACGGTCTCCTGAAATCTCACCATATATTTTTTCATCCAATCTTCATGATTCTTTCAAGTATTGATCAGTACACCAATCAAACGTGGATGCCCAAGTTTTGTTCTTCTAGTTTGTACCATTCGTTTGCAGGAACAGTTAGAAATTATAGGTTTCACTCTGTTTTCTCCTATATTGACAGATGCAGTTAGAACTCTAAATCAAACACGGTTTGTGCTAGCTTCTTGAAACTTGACACAATAAAGTAGTTCTATGTTCTAACTCTAAGGTTTGTTTCCTCTTGTATCCTAAACCTGGGACTGGCCAATAACACTTATACTGAAAGGGGTTGCCAAACTTCCAACACACTAGAGTCTCCTGAAATCTCAACATATATTTTTTCATCCGATCTTCATGATACTTTCAAGTAATGATCAGTACACCAATCCCACTTGGATGCCAAAGTTTAGTTCTCCTTGATTGAAGCCTTCTTTTGGAGTAACACTTTGAATTTTTGGTTTCACTCTGTTTTCTCCTATATTGACAAATGTAGTTCGAACTCTAAATCAAACACGGTTTGTGCTAGCTTCTTGAAACTTGAAACAGTAAAGTAGTTCTACATTCTATTTTTATTTTTTGTTTCCTCTGGATGTAGACCTAAGCAGAGACTGACGAAAGACACATTCAATGAAAGGCGTTGTTAGGCTGCCAAAATACTACAGTCTCCTGAAATCTCAACATTTTTTTTTTTCCGACCTTCATGATAATTTCAAGTAATGAGCAGTACACCAATAAAACGTGGATGTTCAAGTTCCGTTCTCCTAGGTTGAAGCATTCGTTGGCAGTAACAGTTAGAAATTATAGGTTTCACTGTGTTTTCTCATATATTGACAGATGCAGTTCAAACTCTAAATCAAACATTGTTTGTGCTAGCTTCTTGAAACTTGACACAATAAAGTAGTCCTACCTTCTATCTCTAATGTTTTTTTCCTCTTGATGTAGCCTTAAGCAGAGACCGGCGAATAACACTTTCAATGAAAGGCGTTGTTAAGCTTCCAAGAATCTACCGTCTCCTGAAATCTCAACATATATTTTTGCATCCAATCTTCATGATTCTTTCAAGTATTGATCAGTACACCAATCAAACGTGGATGCCCAAGTTTTGTTCTTCTAGGTTGTAGCATTCGTTTGCAGGAACAGTTAGAAATTTTAGGTTGCACTCTGTTTTCTCCTATATTGACAGATGCAG
This sequence comes from Callospermophilus lateralis, assembly GCF_048772815.1. Classification (NCBI taxonomy): domain Eukaryota; kingdom Metazoa; phylum Chordata; class Mammalia; order Rodentia; family Sciuridae; genus Callospermophilus; species Callospermophilus lateralis. The sequence continues at coordinate 6,782 of NW_027510562.1, read as the reverse complement.
TTAGAACTCTAATTCAAACACGGTTTGTGTTAGCTTCTTGAAACTTGACACAATAAAGTAGTTCTACGTTCTATCTCTAAGGTTTGTTTCCTCTTGATGTAGCCTTAAGCAGAGACCGGCGAATAACACTTTCAATGAAAGCCGTTGTTAAGCTTCCAAAAAACTACCGTCTCCTGAAATCTCAACATATATTTTTTCATCCAATCTTCATGATTCTTTCAAGTATTGATCAGTACACCAATCAAACGGGGATGCCCAAGTTTTGTTCTTCTAGGTTGTAGCATTCGTTTGCAGGAACAGTTAGAAATTATAGGTTTCACTCTGTTTTCTCCTATATTGACAGATGCAGTTAGAACTCTAATTCAAACACGGTTTGTGCTAGCTTCTTGAAACTTGACACAATAAAGTAGTTCTACATTCTATCTCTAAGGTTTGTTTCCTCTTGTATCCTAAAGCTGGGACTGGCGAATAACACTTATATTGAAAGGGGTTGCCAAACTTCCAACACACTAGAGTCTCCTGAAATCTCAACATATATTTTTTCATCCAATCTTCATGATACTTTCAAGTAATGATCAGTACACCAATCCCACTTGGATGCCAAAGTTTAGTTCTCCTAGATTGAAGCATTCTTTTGGAGTAACAGTTTGAATTTTTAGGTTTCACTCTGTTTTCTCCTATATTGACAAATGCAGTTCGAACTCTAAATCAAACACGGTTTGTGCTAGCTTCTTGAAACTTGAAACAGTAAAGTAGTTCTACATTCTATTTTTATTTTTTGTTTTTTCTGGATGTAGACCTAAGCAGAGACTGACGAAAGACAAATTCAATGAAAGGCGTTGTTAGGCTGCCAAAATACTACAGTCTCCTGAAATCTCAACATATTTTTTTTTCCGACCTTCATGATAATTTCAAGTAATGAGCAGTACACCAATAAAACGTGGATGTTCAAGTTCCGTTCTCCTAGGTTGAAGCATTCGTTTTCAGTAACAGTTTGAATTTTTAGTTTTCACTCTGTTTTCTCCTATATTGACAGATGCAGTTCGAACTCTAAATCAAACATGGTTTGTGCTAGCTTCTTGAAACTTGACACAATAAAGTAGTTCTACGTTCTATCTCTAAGGTTTTTTTCCTCTTGATGTAGCCTTAAGCAGAGACCGGCGAAGAACACTTTCAATGAAAGGTGTTGTTAAGCTTCCAAAAAACTACCGTCTCCTGAAATCTCAACATATATTTTTTCATCCAATCTTCATGATTCTTTCAAGTATTGATCAGGACACCAATCAAACGTGGATGCCCATGTTTTGTTCTTCTAGGTTGTAGCATTCGTTTGCAGGAACAGTGAGAAATTATAGGTTTCACTCTGTTTTCTCCTATATTGACAGATGCAGTTAGAACTCTAAATCAAACACGGTTTGTGCTAGCTTCTTGAAACTTGACACAATAAAGTAGTTCTATGTTCTAACTCTAAGGTTTGTTTCCTCTTGTATCCTAAACCTGGGACTGGCCAATAACACTTATACTGAAAGGGGTTGCCAAACTTCCAACACACTAGAGTCTCCTGAAATCTCAACATATATTTTTTCATCCGATCTTCATGATACTTTCAAGTAATGATCAGTACACCAATCCCACTTGGATGCCAAAGTTTAGTTCTCCTAGATTGAAGCCTTCTTTTGGAGTAACAGTTTGAATTTTTAGGTTTCACTCTGTTTTCTCCTATATTGACAAATGTAGTTCGAACTCTAAATCAAACACGGTTTGTGCTAGCTTCTTGAAACTTGAAACAGTAAAGTAGTTCTACATTCTATTTTTATTTTTTGTTTCCTCTGGATGTAGACCTAAGCAGAGACTGACGAAAGACACATTCAATGAAAGGCGTTGTTAGGCTGCCAAAATACTACAGGCTCCTGAAATCTCAACATTTTTTTTTTCCGACCTTCATGATAATTTCAAGTAATGAGCAGTACACCAATAAAACGTGGATGTTCAAGTTCCGTTCTCCTAGGTTGAAGCATTCGTCGGCAGTAACATTTAGAAATTATAGGTTTCACTGTGTTTTCTCCTATATTGACAGATGCAGTTCAAACTCTAAATCAAACATTGTTTGTGCTAGCTTCTTGAAACTTGACACAATAAAGTAGTCCTACGTTCTATCTCTAATGTTTTTTTCCTCTTGATGTAGCCTTAAGCAGAGACCGGCGAATAACACTTTCAATGAAAGGCGTTGTTAAGCTTCCAAGAAACTACCGTCTCCTGAAATCTCAACATATATTTTTGCATCCAATCTTCATGATTCTTTCAAGTATTGATCAGTACACCAATCAAACGTGGATGCCCAAGTTTTGTTCTTCTAGGTTGTAGCATTCGTTTGCAGGAACAGTTAGAAATTTTAGGTTGCACTCTGTTTTCTCCTATATTGACAGATGCAGTTAGAACTCTAATTCAAACACGGTTTGTGCTAGCTTCTTGAAACTTGACACAATAAAGTAGTTCTACGTTCTATCTCTAAGGTTTGTTTCCTCTTGATGTAGCCTTAAGCAGAGACCGGCGAATAACACTTTCAATGAAAGCCGTTGTTAAGCTTCCAAAAAACTACCGTCTCCTGAAATCTCAACATATATTTTTTCATCCAATCTTCCTGATTCTTTCAAGTATTGATCAGTACACCAATCAAACGGGGATGCCCAAGTTTTGTTCTTCTAGGTTGTAGCATTCGTTTGCAGGAACATTTAGAAATTATAGGTTTCACTCTGTTTTCTCCTATATTGACAGATGCAGTTAGAACTCTAATTCAAACACGGTTTGTGCTAGCTTCTTGAAACTTGACACAATAAAGTAGTTCTACGTTCTATCTCTAAGGTTTGTTTCCTCTTGTATCCTAAAGCTGGGACTGGCGAATAACACTTATATTGAAAGGGGTTGCCAAACTTCCAACACACTAGAGTCTCCTGAAATCTCAACATATATTTTTTCATCCAATCTTCATGATACTTTCAAGTAATGATCAGTACACCAATCCCACTTGGATGCCAAAGTTTAGTTCTCCTAGATTGAAGCATTCTTTTGGAGTAACAGTTTGAATTTTTAGGTTTCACTCTGTTTTCTCCTATATTGACAAATGCAGTTCGAACTCTAAATCAAACACGGTTTGTGCTAGCTTCTTGAAACTTGAAACAGTAAAGTAGTTCTACATTCTATTTTTATTTTTTGTTTTTTCTGGATGTAGACCTAAGCAGAGACTGACGAAAGACAAATTCAATGAAAGGCGTTGTTAGGCTGCCAAAATACTACAGTCTCCTGAAATCTCAACATATTTTTTTTTCCGACCTTCATGATAATTTCAAGTAATGAGCAGTACACCAATAAAACGTGGATGTTCAAGTTCCGTTCTCCTAGGCTGAAGCATTCGTTTTCAGTAACAGTTTGAATTTTTAGTTTTCACTCTGTTTTCTCCTATATTGACAGATGCAGTTCGAACTCTAAATCAAACATGGTTTGTGCTAGCTTCTTGAAACTTGACACAATAAAGTAGTTCTACGTTCTATCTCTAAGGTTTTTTCCCTCTTGATGTAGCCTTAAGCAGAGACCGGCGAAGAACACTTTCAATGAAAGGTGTTGTTAAGCTTCCAAAAAACTACCGTCTCCTGAAATCTCAACATATATTTTTTCATCCAATCTTCATGATTCTTTCAAGTATTGATCAGGACACCAATCAAACGTGGATGCCCATGTTTTGTTCTTCTAGTTTGTACCATTCGTTTGCAGGAACAGTTAGAAATTATAGGTTTCACTCTGTTTTCTCCTAAATTGACAGATGCAGTTAGAACTCTAAATCAAACACGGTTTGTGGTAGCTTCTTGAAACTTGAAACAATAAAGTAGTTCTATGTTCTAACTCTAAGGTTTGTTTCCTCTTGTATCCTAAACCTGGGACTGGCCATAACACTTATACTGAAAGGGGTTGCCAAACTTCCAACACACTAGAGTCTCCTGAAATCTCAACATATATTTTTTCATCCGATCTTCATGATACTTTCAAGTAATGATCAGTACACCAATCCCACTTGGATGCCAAAGTTTAGTTCTCCTAGATTGAAGCATTCTTTTGGAGTAACAGTTTGAATTTTTAGTTTTCACTCTGTTTTCTCCTATATTGACAGATGCAGTTCGAACTCTAAATCAAACATTGTTTGTGCTAGCTTCTTGAAACTTGACACAATAAAGTAGTCCTACGTTCTATCTCTAATGTTTTTTTTCCTCTTCATGTAGCCTTAAGCAGAGACCGGCCAATAACACTTTCAATGAAAGGCGTTGTTAAGCTTCCAAGAAACTACCGTCTCCTGAAATCTCAACATATATTTTTGCATCCAATCTTCATGATTCTTTCACGTATTGATCAGTACACCAATCAAACGTGGATGCCCAAGTTTTGTTCTTCTAGGTTGTAGCATTCGTTTGCAGGAACAGTTAGAAATTTTAGGTTGCACTCTGTTTTCTCCTATATTGACAGATGCAGTTAGAACTCTAATTCAAACACGGTTTGTGCTAGCTTCTTGAAACTTGACACAATAAAGTAGTCCTACCTTCTATCTCTAATGTTTTTTTCCTCTTGATGTAGCCTTAAGCAGAGACCGGCGAATAACACTTTCAATGAAAGGCGTTGTTAAGCTTCCAAGAAACTACCGTCTCCTGAAATCTCAACATATATTTTTGCATCCAATCTTCATGATTCTTTCAAGTATTGATCAGTACACCAATCAAACGTGGATGCCCAAGTTTTGTTCTTCTAGGTTGTAGCATTCGTTTGCAGGAACAGTTAGAAATTTTAGGTTGCACTCTGTTTTCTCCTATATTGACAGATGCAGTTAGAACTCTAATTCAAACACGGTTTGTGCTAGCTTCTTGAAACTTGACACAATAAAGTAGTTCTACGTTCTATCTCTAAGGTTTGTTTCCTCTTGTATCCTAAAGCTGGGACTGGCGAATAACACTTATATTGAAAGGGGTTGCCAAACTTCCAACACACTAGAGTCTCCTGAAATCTCAACATATATTTTTTCATCCAATCTTCATGATACTTTCAAGTAATGATCAGTACACCATACCACTTGGATGCCAAAGTTTAGTTCTCCTAGATTGAACCATTCTTTTGGAGTAAAAGTTTGAATTTTTAGGTTTCACTCTGTTTTCTCCTATATTGACAAATGCAGTTCGAACTCTAAATCAAACACGGTTTGTGCTAGCTTCTTGAAACTTGAAACAGTAAAGTAGTTCTACATTCTATTTTTATTTTTTGTTTTTTCTGGATGTAGACCTAAGCAGAGACTGACGAAAGACAAATTCAATGAAAGGCGTTGTTAGGCTGCCAAAATACTACAGTCTCCTGAAATCTCAACATATTTTTTTTTCCGACCTTCATGATAATTTCAAGTAATGAGCAGTACACCAATAAAACGTGGATGTTCAAGTTCCGTTCTCCTAGGTTGAAGCATTCGTTTTCAGTAACAGTTTGAATTTTTAGTTTTCACTCTGTTTTCTCCTATATTGACAGATGCAGTTCGAACTCTAAATCAAACATGGTTTGTGCTAGCTTCTTGAAACTTGACACAATAAAGTAGTTCTACGTTCTATCTCTAAGGTTTTTTTCCTCTTGATGTAGCCTTAAGCAGAGACCGGCGAATAACACTTTCAATGAAAGGTGTTGTTAAGCTTCCAAAAAACTACCGTCTCCTGAAATCTCAACATATATTTTTTCATCCAATCTTCATGATTCTTTCAAGTATTGATCAGGACACCAATCAAACGTGGATGCCCATGTTTTGTTCTTCTAGGTTGTAGCATTCGTTTGCAGGAACAGTTAGAAATTATAGGTTTCACTCTGTTTTCTCCTATATTGACAGATGCAGTTAGAACTCTAAATCAAACACGGTTTGTGCTAGCTTCTTGAAACTTGACACAATAAAGTAGTTCTATGTTCTAACTCTAAGGTTTGTTTCCTCTTGTATCCTAAACCTGGGACTGGCCAATAACACTTATACTGAAAGGGGTTGCCAAACTTCCAACACACTAGAGTCTCCTGAAATCTCAACATATATTTTTTCATCCGATCTTCATGATACTTTCAAGTAATGATCAGTACACCAATCCCACTTGGATGCCAAAGTTTAGTTCTCCTAGATTGAAGCATTCTTTTGGAGTAACAGTTTGAATTTTTAGGTTTCACTCTGTTTTCTCCTATATTGACAAATGTAGTTCGAACTCTAAATCAAACACGGTTTGTGCTAGCTTCTTGAAACTTGAAACAGTAAAGTAGTTCTACATTCTATTTTTATTTTTTGTTTCCTCTGGATGTAGACCTAAGCAGAGACTGACGAAAGACACATTCAATGAAAGGCGTTGTTAGGCTGCCAAAATACTACAGGATCCTGAAATCTCAACATTTTTTTTTCCGACCTTCATGATAATTTCAAGTAATGAGCAGTACACCAATAAAACGTGGATGTTCAAGTTCCGTTCTCCTAGGTTGAAGCATTCGTTGGCAGTAACAGTTAGAAATTATAGGTTTCACTGTGTTTTCTCCTATATTGACAGATGCAGTTCAAACTCTAAATCAAACATTGTTTGTGCTAGCTTCTTGAAACTTGACACAATAAAGTAGTCCTACGTTCTATCTCTAATGTTTTTTTCCTCTTCATGTAGCCTTAAGCAGAGACCGGCGAATAACACTTTCAATGAAAGGCGTTGTTAAGCTTCCAAGAAACTACTGTCTCCTGAAATCTC
>NW_027510561.1:0-32918 GCF_048772815.1 Callospermophilus lateralis | reverse complement strand
CCAAAAAACTACTGGTTTTCTGAATACTCGGCAAATTTTTTTCATCCGACCTTGATGATCTCTGTGGTAATGATCAGTTTACTTAGTCCACTTAGCTGCCCAATATTCACTATTCTAGGATGAAGCGTTCGTTACCAATAACAGTTTGAGTTTTTAGGTTTCACTCTATTTCCTCCTATATATATAGATGTGTTTGGAAGTCTAAATCAAACACGGTTTGGGCTAGCTCCTTGAAACTTGACAAAATAAAGTAGTTCTAAATTCTGTCTTTGTGGTTTGTTTCCTCTTGAAATAGGCACAAGCAAAGACTGCGTAAAACACATTCATTGGAAAGGTGTGCCAAGCTTCCAAAAACTACTGGTTTTCGGAATCCTCGGCAAATTTTTTTTCATCCGACCTTGATGATCTCTGTGGTAATGATCAGTTCACTAAGTCCACTTAGCTGCCCAACTTTCACTCTTCTAGGATGAAGCGTTCGTTACCAGTAACAGTTTGAAATTTTAGGTTTCACTCTATTTCCTCCTATACAGATAGATGTGTTTTTTAAGTCTAAATCAAACACGGTTTTTGCTAGCTCCTTGAAACTTGACAAAATAAAGTAGTTCTAAGTTCTGTCTTTGTGGTTTGTTTCCTCTTGAAATAGCCACAAGCAAAGACTGCGTAAAAAACATTCATTGAAAAGGGGTTCCAAGCTTCCAAAATACTACTGGTTTTCTGAATACTCGGCAAATTTTTTTTCATCCGACCTTGATGATCTCTGTGGTAATGATCAGTTCACTAAGTCCACTTAGCTGCCCAATTTTCACTCTTCTAGGATGAAGCGTTCGTTACCAGTAACAGTTTGAATTTTTAGGTTTCACTCTATTTCCTCCTATACAGATAGATGTGTTTTTTAAGTCTAAATCAAACACAGTTTTTGCTAGCTCCTTGAAACTTGACAAAATAAAGTAGTTATAAGTTCTGTCTTTGTGGTTTGTTTCCTCTTGAAATAGCCACAAGCAAAGACTGCGTAAAACACCTTTATTGGAAAGGTGTTCCAAGCTTCCAAAATACTACTGGTTTTCTGAATACTCGGCAAATTTTTTTTCATCCGACCTTGATGATCCCTGTGGTAATGATCAGTTCACTAAGTCCACTTAGTTGCCCAATTTTCACTCTTCTAGGATGAAGCGTTCATTTCCAGTAACAGTTTGAATTTTTAGGTTTCACTCTATTTCCTCCTATACAGATAGATGAGTTTTTTAAGTCTAAATCAATCACGGTTTGTTCTAGCTCCTTGAAACTTGACAAAATAAAGTAGTTCTAAGTTCTGTCTTTGTGGTTTGTTTCCTCTTGAAATAGCCACAAGCAAAGACTGCGTAAAACACATTCATTGGAAAGGTGTTCCAAGCTTCCAAAATACTACTGGTTTTCTGAATACTCGGCAAATTTTTTTTCATCCGACCTTGATGAACTCTGTGGTAATGATCAGTTCACTAAGTCCACTTAGCTGCCCAACTTTCACTCTTCTAGGATGAAGCGTTCGTTACCAGTAACAGTTTGAATTTTTAGGTTTCACTCTATTTCCTCCTATACAGATAGATGAGTTTTTTAAGTCTAAATCAAACACGGTTTGTGCTAGCTCCTTGAAACTTGACAAAATAAAGTAGTTCTAAGTTCTGTCTTTGTGGTTTGTTTCCTCTTGAAATAGCCACAAGCAAACACTGCGTAAAACACCTTTATTGGAAAGGTGTTCCAAGCTTCCAAAATACTACTGGTTTTCTGAATACTCGGCAAATTTTTTTTCATCCGACCTTGATGATCTCTGTGGTAATCATCAGTTCACTAAGTCCACTTAGCTGCCCAATTTTCACTCTTCTAGGATGAAGCGTTCGTTACCAGTAACAGTTTGAATTTTTAGGTTTCACTCTATTTCCTCCTATACAGATAGATGTGTTTTTTAAGTCTAAATCAAACACGGTTTGTGCTAGCTCCTTGAAACTTGACAAAATAAAGTAGTTCTAATTTCTGTCTTTGTGGTTTGTTTCCTCTTGAAATAGCCAGAAGCAAAGACTGCATAAAACACATTCATTGGAAAGGTGTTCCAAGCTTCCAAAATACTACTGGTTTTCTGAATACTCGGCAAATTTTTTTTCATCCGACTTTGATGATCTCTGTGGTAATGATCAGTTCACTAAGTCCACTTAGCTGCCCAATTTTCAATCTTCTAGGATGAAGCATTCGTTACCAGTAACAGTTTGAATTTTTAGGTTTCACTCTATTTCCTCCTATACAGATAGATGTGTTTTTTAAGTCTAAATCAAACACGGTTTGTGCTAGCTCCTTGAAACTTGACAAAATAAAGTAGTTCTAAGTTCTGTCTTTGTGGATTGTTTCCTCTTGAAATAGCCACAAGCAAACACTGCGTAAAACACCTTTATTTGAAAGGTGTTCCAAGCTTCCAAAATACTACTGCTTTTCTGAATACTCGGCAAATTTTTTTTCATCCGACCTTGATGATCTCTGTGGTAATGATCAGTTCACTAAGTCCACTTAGCTGCCCAATTTTCACTCTTCTAGGATGAAGCGTTCGCTACCAGTAACAGTTTGAATTTTTAGGTTTCACTCTATTTCCTCCTATACAGATAGATGTGTTTTTTAAGTCTAAATCAAACACGGTTTGTGCTAGCTCCTTGAAACTTGACAAAATAAAGTAGTTCTAAGTTCTGTCTTTGTGGTTTGTTTAATCTTGCAATAGCCACAAGCAAAGACTGCGTAAAACACCTTCATTGGAAATGTGTGCCAAGCTTCCAAAAAACTACTGGTTTTCTGAATACTCGGCAAATTTTTTTCATCCGACCTTGATGATCTCTGTGGTAATGATCAGTTTACTTAGTCCACTTAGCTGCCCAATATTCACTCTTCTAGGATGAAGCGTTCGTTACCAATAACAGTTTGAGTTTTTAGGTTTCACTCTATTTCCTCCTATATATATAGATGTGTTTGGAAGTCTAAATCAAACACGGTTTGGGCTAGCTCCTTGAAACTTGACAAAATAAAGTAGTTCTAAGTTCTGTCTTTGTGGTTTGTTTCCTCTTGAAATAGGCACAAGCAAAGACTGCGTAAAACACATTCATTGGAAAGGTGTGCCAAGCTTCCAAAAACTACTGGTTTTCGGAATCCTCGGCAAATTTTTTTTCATCCGACCTTGATGATCTCTGTGGTAATGATCAGTTCACTAAGTCCACTTAGCTGCCCAACTTTCACTCTTCTAGGATGAAGCGTTCGTTACCAGTAACAGTTTGAAATTTTAGGTTTCACTCTATTTCCTCCTATACAGATAGATGTGTTTTTTAAGTCTAAATCAAACACGGTTTTTGCTAGCTTCTTGAAACTTGACAAAATAAAGTAGTTCTAAGTTCTGTCTTTGTGGTTTGTTTCCTCTTGAAATAGCCACAAGCAAAGACTGCGTAAAAAACATTCATTGAAAAGGGGTTCCAAGCTTCCAAAATACTACTGGTTTTCTGAATACTCGGCAAATTTTTTTTCATCCGACCTTGATGATCTCTGTGGTAATGATCAGTTCACTAAGTCCACTTAGCTGCCCAATTTTCACTCTTCTAGGATGAAGCGTTCGTTACCAGTAACAGTTTGAATTTTTAGGTTTCACTCTATTTCCTCCTATACAGATAGATGTGTTTTTTAAGTCTAAATCAAACACGGTTTTTGCTAGCTCCTTGAAACTTGACAAAATAAAGTAGTTCTAAGTTCTGTCTTTGTGGTTTGTTTCCTCTTGAAATAGCCACAAGCAAAGACTGCGTAAAACACCTTTATTGGAAATATGTTCCAAGCTTCCAAAATACTACTGGTTTTCTGAATACTCGGCAAATTTTTTTTCATCCGACCTTGATGATCCCTGTGGTAATGATCAGTTCACTAAGTCCACTTAGTTGCCCAATTTTCACTCTTCTAGGATGAAGCGTTCGTTTCCAGTAACAGTTTGAATTTTTAGGTTTCACTCTATTTCCTCCTATACAGATAGATGAGTTTTTTAAGTCTAAATCAATCACGGTTTGTTCTAGCTCCTTGAAACTTGACAAAATAAAGTAGTTCTAAGTTCTGTCTTTGGGGTTTGTTTCCTCTTGAAATAGCCACAAGCAAAGACTGCGTAAAACACATTCATTGGAAAGGTGTTCCAAGCTTCCAAAATACTACTGGTTTTCTGAATACTCGGCAAATTTTTTTTCATCCGACCTTGATGAACTCTGTGGTAATGATCAGTTCACTAAGTCCACTTAGCTGCCCAACTTTCACTCTTCTAGGATGAAGCGTTCGTTACCAGTAACAGTTTGAATTTTTAGGTTTCACTCTATTTCCTCCTATACAGATAGATGAGTTTTTTAAGTCTAAATCAAACACGGTTTGTGCTAGCTCCTTGAAACTTGACAAAATAAAGTAGTTCTAAGTTCTGTCTTTGTGGTTTGTTTCCTCTTGAAATAGCCACAAGCAAACACTGCGTAAAACACATTCATTGGAAAGGTGTTCCAAGCTTCCAAAATACTACTGGTTTTCTGAATACTCGGCAAATTTTTTTTCATCCGACTTTGATGATCTCTGTGGTAATGATCAGTTCACTAAGTCCACTTAGCTGCCCAATTTTCAATCTTCTAGGATGAAGCATTCGTTACCAGTAACAGTTTGAATTTTTAGGTTTCACTCTATTTCCTCCTATACAGATAGATGTGTTTTTTAAGTCTAAATCAAACACGGTTTGTGCTAGCTCCTTGAAACTTGACAAAATAAAGTAGTTCTAAGTTCTGTCTTTGTGCTTTGTTTCCTCTTGAAATAGCCACAAGCAAACACTGCGTAAAACACCTTTATTTGAAAGGTGTTCCAAGCTTCCAAAATACTACTGCTTTTCTGAATACTCGGCAAATTTTTTTTCATCCGACCTTGATGATCTCTGTGGTAATGATCAGTTCACTAAGTCCACTTAGCTGCCCAATTTTCACTCTTCTAGGATGAAGCGTTCGTTACCAGTAACAGTTTGAATTTTTAGGTTTCACTCTATTTCCTCCTATACAGATAGATGTGTTTTTTAAGTCTAAATCAAACACGGTTTGTGCTAGCTCCTTGAAACTTGACAAAATAAAGTAGTTCTAAGTTCTATCTTTGTGGTTTGTTTAATCTTGCAATAGCCACAAGCAAAGACTGCGTAAAACACCTTCATTGGAAATGTGTGCCAAGCTTCCAAAAAACTACTGGTTTTCTGAATACTCGGCAAATTTTTTTCATCCGACCTTGATGATATCTGTGGTAATGATCAGTTTACTTAGTCCACTTAGCTGCCCAATATTCACTCTTCTAGGATGAAGCGTTCGTTACCAATAACAGTTTGAGTTTTTAGGTTTCACTCTATTTCCTCCTATATATATAGATGTGTTTGGAAGTCTAAATCAAACACGGTTTGGGCTAGCTCCTTGAAACTTGACAAAATAAAGTAGTTCTAAGTTCTGTCTTTGTGGTTTGTTTCCTCTTGAAATAGGCACAAGCAAAGACTGCGTAAAACACATTCATTGGAAAGGTGTGCCAAGCTTCCAAAAACTACTGGTTTTCGGAATCCTCGGCAAATTTTTTTTCATCCGACCTTGATGATCTCTGTGGTAATGATCAGTTCACTAAGTCCACTTAGCTGCCCAATATTCACTCTTCTAGGATGAAGCGTTCGTTACCAGTAACAGTTTGAAATTTTAGGTTTCACTCTATTTCCTCCTATACAGATAGATGTGTTTTTTAAGTCTAAATCAAACACGGTTTTTGCTAGCTCCTTGAAACTTGACAAAATAAAGTAGTTCTAAGTTCTGTCTTTGTGGTTTGTTTCCTCTTGAAATAGCCACAAGCAAAGACTGCGTAAAAAACATTCATTGAAAAGGGGTTCCAAGCTTCCAAAATACTACTGGTTTTCTGAATACTCGGCAAATTTTTTTTCATCCGACCTTGATGATCTCTGTGGTAATGATCAGTTCACTAAGTCCACTTAGCTGCCCAATTTTCACTCTTCTAGGATGAAGCGTTCGTTACCAGTAACAGTTTGAATTTTTAGGTTTCACTCTATTTCCTCCTATACAGATAGATGTGTTTTTTAAGTCTAAATCAAACACGGTTTTTGCTAGCTCCTTGAAACTTGACAAAATAAAGTAGTTCTAAGTTCTGTCTTTGTGGTTTGTTTCCTCTTGAAATAGCCACAAGCAAAGACTGCGTAAAACACCTTTATTGGAAAGGTGTTCCAAGCTTCCAAAATACTACTGGTTTTCTGAATACTCGGCAAATTTTTTTTCATCCGACCTTGATGATCCCTGTGGTAATGATCAGTTCACTAAGTCCACTTAGTTGCCCAATTTTCACTCTTCTAGGATGAAGCGTTCGTTTCCAGTAACAGTTTGAATTTTTAGGTTTCACTCTATTTCCTCCTATACAGATAGATGAGTTTTTTAAGTCTAAATCAATCACGGTTTGTTCTAGCTCCTTGAAACTTGACAAAATAAAGTAGTTCTAAGTTCTGTCTTTGTGGTTTGTTTCCTCTTGAAATAGCCACAAGCAAAGACTGCGTAAAACACATTCATTGGAAAGGTGTTCCAAGCTTCCAAAATACTACTGGTTTTCTGAATACTCGGCAAATTTTTTTTCATCCGAACTTGATGAACTCTGTGGTAATGATCAGTTCACTAAGTCCACTTAGCTGCCCAACTTTCACTCTTCTAGGATGAAGCGTTCGTTACCAGTAACAGTTTGAATTTTTAGGTTTCACTCTATTTCCTCCTATACAGATAGATGAGTTTTTTAAGTCTAAATCAAACACGGTTTGTGCTAGCTCCTTGAAACTTGACAAAATAAAGTAGTTCTAAGTTCTGTCTTTGTGGTTTGTTTCCTCTTGAAATAGCCACAAGCAAACACTGCGTAAAACACCTTTATTGGAAAGGTGTTCCAAGCTTCCAAAATACTACTGGTTTTCTGAATACTCGGCAAATTTTTTTTTATCCGACCTTGATGATCTCTGTGGTAATCATCAGTTCACTAAGTCCACTTAGCTGCCCAATTTTCACTCTTCTAGGATGAAGCGTTCGTTACCAGTAACAGTTTGAATTTTTAGGTTTCACTCTATTTCCTCCTATACAGATAGATGTGTTTTTTAAGTCTAAATCAAACACGGTTTGTGCTAGCTCCTTGAAACTTGACAAAATAAAGTAGTTCTAAGTTCTGTCTTTGTGGTTTGTTTCCTCTTGAAATAGCCAGAAGCAAAGACTGCATAAAACACATTCATTGGAAAGGTGTTCCAAGCTTCCAAAATACTACTGGTTTTCGGAATACTCGGCAAATTTTTTTTCATCCGACTTTGATGATCTCTGTGGTAATGATCAGTTCACTAAGTCCACTTAGCTGCACAATTTTCAATCTTCTAGGATGAAGCATTCGTTACCAGTAACAGTTTGAATTTTTAGGTTTCACTCTATTTCCTCCTATACAGATAGATGTGTTTTTTAAGTCTAAATCAAACACGGTTTGTGCTAGCTCCTTGAAACTTGACAAAATAAAGTAGTTCTAAGTTCTGTCTTTGTGGTTTGTTTCCTCTTGAAATAGCCACAAGCAAACACTGCTTAAATCACATTCATTGAAAGGTGTTCCAAGCTTCCAGAAAACTACTGGTTTTCTGAATACTCGGCAAATTTTTTTCATCCGACCTTGATGATCTCTGTGGTAATGATCAGTTTACTTAGTCCACTTAGCTGCCCAATATTCACTGTTCTAGGATGAAGCGTTCGTTACCAGTAACAGTTTGAGTTTTTAGGTTTCACTCTATTTCCTCCTATATATATAGATGTGTTTGGAAGTCTAAATCAAACACGGTTTGTGCTAGCTCCTTGAAACTTGACAAAATAAAGTAGTTCTAAGTTCTGTCTTTGTGGTTTGTTTCCTCTTGAAATAGCCACAAGCAAAGACTGCGTAAAACACATTCATTGGAAAGGTGTGCCAAGCTTCCAAAAAACTACTGGTTTTCGGAATACTCGGCAAATTTTTTTTCATCCGACCTTGATGATCTCTGTGGTAATGATCAGTTCACTAAGTCCACTTAGCTGCCCAACTTTCACTCTTCTAGGATGAAGCGTTCGTTACCAGTAACAGTTTGAAATTTTAGGTTTCACTCTATTTCCTCCTATACAGATAGATGTGTTTTTTAAGTCTAAATCAAACACGGTTTGTGCTAGCTCCTTGAAACTTGACAAAATAAAGTAGTTCTAAGTTCTGTCTTTGTGGTTTGTTTCCTCTTGATATAGCCACAAGCAAAGACTGCGTAAAACACATTCATTGGAAAGGTTTTCCAAGCTTCCAAAATACTACTGGTTTTCTGAATACTCGGCAAATTTTTTTTTCATCCGACCTTGATGATCTCTGTGGTAATGATCAGTTCACTAAGTCCACTTACCTGCCCAATTTTGACTCTTCTAGGATGAAGCATTCGTTACCAGTAACAGTTTGAATTTATAGGTTTCACTATTTCCTCCTATACAGATAGATGTGTTTTTTAAGTCTAAATCAAACACGGTTTGTGCTAGCTCCTTGAAACTTGACAAAATAAAGTAGTTCTAAGTTCTGTCTTTGTGGTTTGTTTCCTGTTGAAATAGCCACAAGCAAAGACTGCCAAAAACACCTTAATAGGAAAGGTGTGCCAAGCTTCCAAAAAACTACTGGTTTTCTGAATACTCGGCAAATTTTTTTTCATCCGACCTTGATGATCTCTGTGGTAATGATCAGTTTACTTAGTCCACTTAGCTGCCCAATATTCACTCTTCTAGGATGAAGCATTCGTTACCAGTAAGAGTTTGAGTTTTTAGGTTTCACTCTATTTCCTCCTATATATATCGATGTGTTTGGAACTCTAAATCAAACACGGTTTGTGCTAGCTCCTTGAAACTTGACAAAATAAAGTAGTTCTAAGTTCTGTCTTTGTGGTTTGTTTCCTCTTGAAATAGGCACAAGCAAAGACTGCGTAAAACACCTTCATTGGAAAGGTGTGCCAAGCTTCCAAAAAACTACTGGTTTTCGGAATACTCGGCAAATTTTTTTTCATCCGACCTTGATGTTCTCTGTGGTAATGATCAGTTCACTAAGTCCACTAAGCTGCCCAATTTTCACTCTTCTAGGATGAAGCATTCGTTTCCAGTAACAGTTTGAATTTTTAGGTTTCACTCTATTTCCTCCTATACAGATAGATGTGTTATTTGAGTCTAAATCAAACACGGTTTGTGCTAGCTCCTTGAAACTTGACAAAATAAAGTAGTTCTAAGTTCTGTCTTTGTGGTTTGTTTCCTCTTGAAATAGCCACAAGCAAAGACTGTGTAAAACACATTCATTGGAAAGGTGTTCCAAGCTTCCAAAATACTACTGGTTTTCTGAATACTCGGCAAATTTTTTCTCATCCGACCTTGATGATCTCTGTGGTAATGATCAGTTCACTAAGTCCACTTAGCTGCCCAATTTTCACTCTTCTAGGATGAAGCGTTCGTTACCAGTAACTGTTTGAATTTTTAGGTTTCACTCTATTTCCTCCTATACAAATAGATGTGTTTTTTAACTCTAAATCAAACACGGTTTGTGCTAGCTCCTTGAAACTTGACAAAATAAAGTAGTTCTAAGTTCTGTCTTTGTGGTTTGTTTCCTGTTGAAATAGCCACAAGCAAAGACTGCCAAAAACACCTTAATAGGAAAGGTGTGCCAAGCTTCCAAAAAACTACTGGTTTTCTGAATACTCGGCAAATTTTTTTTCATCCGACCTTGATGATCTCTGTGGTAATGATCAGTTTACTTAGTCCACTTAGCTGCCCAATATTCACTCTTCTAGGATGAAGCATTCGTTACCAGTAAGAGTTTGAGTTTTTAGGTTTCACTCTATTTCCTCCTATATATATAGATGTGTTTGGAACTCTAAATCAAACACGGTTTGTGCTAGCTCCTTGAAACTTGACAAAATAAAGTAGTTCTAAGTTCTGTCTTTGTGGTTTGTTTCCTCTTGAAATAGGCACAAGCAAAGACTGCGTAAAACACCTTCATTGGAAAGGTGTGCCAAGCTTCCAAAAAACTACTGGTTTTCGGAATACTCGGCAAATTTTTTTTCATCCGACCTTGATGATCTCTGTGGTAATGATCAGTTCACTAAGTCCACTAAGCTGCCCAATTTTCACTCTTCTAGGATGAAGCATTCGTTTCCAGTAACAGTTTGAATTTTTAGGTTTCACTCTATTTCCTCCTATACAGATAGATGTGTTATTTGAGTCTAAATCAAACACGGTTTGTGCTAGCTCCTTGAAACTTGACAAAATAAAGTAGTTCTAAGTTCTGTCTTTGTGGTTTGTTTCCTCTTGAAATAGCCACAAGCAAAGACTGCGTAAAACACATTCATTGGAAAGGTGTTCCAAGCTTCCAAAATACTACTGGTTTTCTGAATACTCGGCAAATTTTTTCTCATCCGACCTTGATGATCTTCTGTGGTAATGATCAGTTCACTAAGTCCACTTAGCTGCCCAATTTTCACTCTTCTAGGATGAAGCGTTCGTTACCAGTAACAGTTTGAATTTTTAGGTTTCACTCTATTTCCTCCTATACAGATAGATGTGTTTTTTAAGTCTAAATCAAACACGGTTTGTGCTAGCTCCTTGAAACTTGACAAAATAAAGTAGTTCTAAGTTCTGTCTTTGTGCTTTGTTTCCTCTTGAAATAGCCACAAGCAAAGACTGCGTGAAACACATTCATTGGAAAGGTGTTCCAAGTTTCCAAAATACTACTGGTTTTCTGAATACTCGGCAAATTTTTTTTCATCCGACCTTGATGATCTCTGTGGTAATGATCAGTTCACTAAGTCCACTTAGCTGCCCAATTTTCACTCTTCTAGGATGAAGCGTTCGTTTCAAGTAACAGTTTGAATTTTTAGGTTTCACTCCATTTCCTCCTATACAGATAGATGTGTTTTTTAAGTCTAAATAAACAGGGTTTGTGCTAGCTTTTGAAACTTGACAAAATAAAGTAGTTCTAAGTTCTGTCTTTGTGGTTTGTTTCCTCTTGAAATAGCCACAAGGAAAGACTGCGTAAAACACCTTCATTGGAAAGGTGTGCCAAGCTTCCAAAAAACTACTGGTTTTCTGAATACTCGGCAAATTTTTTTTCATCCGACCTTGATGATCTCTGTGGTAATGATCAGTTTACTTAATCCACTTAGCTGCCCAATTTTCACTCTTCTAGGATGAATCGTTCGTTACCAGTACCAGTTTGAGTTTTTAGGTTTCGCTCTATTTCCTCCTATATATATAGATGTGTTTGGAAGTCTAAATCAAACACGGTTTGTGCTAGCTCCTTGAAACTTGACAAAATAAAGTAGTTCTAAGTTCTGTCTTTGTGGTTTGTTTCCTCTTGAAATAGGCACAAGCAAAGACTGCGTAAAACACCTTTATTTGAAAGGTGTGCCAAGCTTCCAAAAAACTACTGGTTTTCGGAATACTCGGCAAATTTTTTTTCATCCGACCTTGATGATCTCTGTGGTAATGATCAGTTTACTTAGTCCACTTAGCTGCCCAATATTCACTCTTCTAGGATGAAGCGTGCGTTACCAGTAACAGTTTGAGTTTTTAGGTTTCACTCTATTTCCTCCTATATAGATAGATGTGTTTGGAAGTCTAAATCAAACACGGTTTGTGCTAGCTCCTTGAAACTTGACAAAATAAAGTAGTTCTAAGTTCTGTCTTTGTTGTTTGTTTCCTCTTGAAATAGGCACAAGCAAAGACTGCGTAAAACGCATTCATTGGAAAGGTGTTCCAAGCTTAAAAAAAAATACTGGTTTTCGGAATACTCGGCAAATTTTTTTTCATCCTACCTTGATGATCTCTGTGGTAATGATCAGTTCACTAAGTCCACTTAACTGCCCAATTTTCACTCTTCTAGGATGAAGCGTTCGTTACCAGTAACAGTTTGAATTTTTAAGTTTCACTCTATTTCCTCCTATACAGATAAATGTGTTTTTTAAGTCTAAATCAAACACGGTTTGTGCTAGCTCCTTGAAACTTGACAAAATAAAGTTGTTCTAAGTTCTGTCTTTGTGGTTTTTTTCCTCTTGAAATAGCCACAAGCAAAGACTGCGTAAAACACATTCATTGGAAAGGTGTTCCAAGCTTCCAAAATACTACTGGTTTTCTGAATACTCGGCAAATTTTTTTTCATCCGACCTTGATGATCTCTGTGGTAATGATCAGTTCACTAAGTCCACTTAGCTGCCCAATTTTCACTCTTCTAGGATGAAGCGTTCGTTACCAGTAACAGTTTGAATTTTTAGGTTTCACTCTATTTCCTCCTATACAGATAGATGTGTTTTTTAAGTCTAAATCAAACACGGTTTGTGCTAGCTCCTTGAAACTTGACAAAATAAAGTAGTTCTAAGTTCTGTCTTTGTGGTTTGTTTCCTCTTGAAATAGCCAAAAGCAAAGACTGCCTAAAACACCTTCATTGTAAAGGTGTGCCAAGCTTCCAAAAAACTACTGGTTTTCTGAATACTCGGCAAATTTTTTTTCATCCGGCCTTGATGATCTCTGTGGTAATGATCAGTTTACTTAGTCCACTTAGCTGCCCAATATTCACTCATCTAGGATGAAGCGTTCGTTACCAGTAACAGTTTGAGTTTTTAGGTTTCACTCTATTTCCTCCTATATAGATAGATGTGTTTGGAAGTCTAAATCAAACACGGTTTGTGCTAGCTCCTTGAAACTTGACAAAATAAAGTAGTTCTAAGTTCTGTCTTTGTGTTTTGTTTCCTCTTGAAAGAGGCACAAGCAAAGACTGCGTAAAACACATTCATTGGAAAGGTGTGCCAAGCTTCCAAAAAACTACTGGTTTTCGGAATACTCGGCAAATTTTTTTTCATCCGACCTTGATGATCTCTGTGGTAATGATCAGTTCACTAAGTTCACTTAGCTGCCCAATTTTCACTCTTCTAGAATGAAGCGTTCGTTACCAGTAACAGTTTGAATTTTTAGGTTTCGCTCTATTTCCTCCTATACAGATAGATCTGTTTTTTAAGTCTAAATCAATCACGGTTTGTTCTAGCTCCTTGAAACTTGAAAAAATAAAGTTGTTCTAAGTTCTGTCTTTGTGGTTTGTTTCCTCTTGAAATAGCCACAAGCAAAGACTGCGTAAAACACCTTTATTTGAAAGGTGTGCCAAGCTTCCAAAAAACTACTGGTTTTCGGAATACTCGGCAAATTTTTTTTCATCCGACCTTGATGATCTCTGTGGTAATGATCAGTTTACTTAGTCCACTTAGCTGCCCAATATTCACTCTTCTAGGATGAAGCGTTCGTTACCAGTAACAGTTTGAGTTTTTAGGTTTCACTCTATTTCCTCCTATACAGATAGATGTGTTATTTAAGTCTAAATCAAACACGGTTTGTGCTAGCTCCTTGAAACTTGACAAAATAAAGTAGTTCTAAGTTCTGTCTTTGTGGTTTGTTTCCTCTTGAAATAGCCACAAGCAAAGACTGTGTAAAACACATTCATTGGAAAGGTGTTCCAAGCTTCCATAATACTACTGGTTTTCTGAATACTCGGCAAATTTATTTTCATCCGACCTTGATGATCTCTGTGGTAATGATCAGTTCACTAAGTCCACTTAGCTGCCCAATTTTCACTCTTCTAGGATGAAGCGTTCGTTACCAGTAACAGTTTGAATTTTTAGGTTTCACTCTATTTCCTCCTATACAGATAGATGTGTTTTTTAAGTCTAAATCAAACACGGTTTGTGCTAGCTCCTTGAAACTTGACAAAATAAAGTAGTTCTAAGTTCTGTCTTTGTGCTTTGTTTCCTCTTGAAATAGCCACAAGCAAAGACTGCGTGAAACACATTCATTGGAAAGGTGTTCCAAGTTTCCAAAATACTACTGGTTTTCTGAATACTCGGCAAATTTTTTTTCATCCGACCTTGATGATCTCTGTGGTAATGATCAGTTCACTAAGTCCACTTAGCTGCCCAATTTTCACTCTTCTAGGATGAAGCGTTCGTTTCAAGTAACAGTTTGAATTTTTAGGTTTCACTCCATTTCCTCCTATACAGATAGATGTGTTTTTTAAGTCTAAATAAACAGGGTTTGTGCTAGCTTTTGAAACTTGACAAAATAAAGTAGTTCTAAGTTCTGTCTTTGTGGTTTGTTTCCTCTTGAAATAGCCACAAGGAAAGACTGCGTAAAACACCTTCATTGGAAAGGTGTGCCAAGCTTCCAAAAAACTACTGGTTTTCTGAATACTCGGCAAATTTTTTTTCATCCGACCTTGATGATCTCTGTGGTAATGATCAGTTTACTTAATCCACTTAGCTGCCCAATTTTCACTCTTCTAGGATGAATCGTTCGTTACCAGTACCAGTTTGAGTTTTTAGGTTTCGCTCTATTTCCTCCTATATATATAGATGTGTTTGGAAGTCTAAATCAAACACGGTTTGTGCTAGCTCCTTGAAACTTGACAAAATAAAGTAGTTCTAAGTTCTGTCTTTGTGGTTTGTTTCCTCTTGAAATAGGCACAAGCAAAGACTGCGTAAAACACCTTTATTTGAAAGGTGTGCCAAGCTTCCAAAAAACTACTGGTTTTCGGAATACTCGGCAAATTTTTTTTCATCCGACCTTGATGATCTCTGTGGTAATGATCAGTTTACTTAGTCCACTTAGCTGCCCAATATTCACTCTTCTAGGATGAAGCGTGCGTTACCAGTAACAGTTTGAGTTTTTAGGTTTCACTCTATTTCCTCCTATATAGATAGATGTGTTTGGAAGTCTAAATCAAACACGGTTTGTGCTAGCTCCTTGAAACTTGACAAAATAAAGTAGTTCTAAGTTCTGTCTTTGTTGTTTGTTTCCTCTTGAAATAGGCACAAGCAAAGACTGCGTAAAACGCATTCATTGGAAAGGTGTTCCAAGCTTAAAAAAAAATACTGGTTTTCGGAATACTCGGCAAATTTTTTTTCATCCTACCTTGATGATCTCTGTGGTAATGATCAGTTCACTAAGTCCACTTAACTGCCCAATTTTCACTCTTCTAGGATGAAGCGTTCGTTACCAGTAACAGTTTGAATTTTTAAGTTTCACTCTATTTCCTCCTATACAGATAAATGTGTTTTTTAAGTCTAAATCAAACACGGTTTGTGCTAGCTCCTTGAAACTTGACAAAATAAAGTTGTTCTAAGTTCTGTCTTTGTGGTTTTTTTCCTCTTGAAATAGCCACAAGCAAAGACTGCGTAAAACACATTCATTGGAAAGGTGTTCCAAGCTTCCAAAATACTACTGGTTTTCTGAATACTCGGCAAATTTTTTTTCATCCGACCTTGAGGATCTCTGTGGTAATGATCAGTTCACTAAGTCCACTTAGCTGCCCAATTTTCACTCTTCTAGGATGAAGCGTTCGTTACCAGTAACAGTTTGAATTTTTAGGTTTCACTCTATTTCCTCCTATACAGATAGATGTGTTTTTTAAGTCTAAATCAAACACGGTTTGTGCTAGCTCCTTGAAACTTGACAAAATAAAGTAGTTCTAAGTTCTGTCTTTGTGGTTTGTTTCCTCTTGAAATAGCCAAAAGCAAAGACTGCCTAAAACACCTTCATTGGAAAGGTGTGCCAAGCTTCCAAAAAACTACTGGTTTTCTGAATACTCGGCAAATTTTTTTTCATCCGGCCTTGATGATCTCTGTGGTAATGATCAGTTTACTTAGTCCACTTAGCTGCCCAATATTCACTCATCTAGGATGAAGCGTTCGTTACCAGTAACAGTTTGAGTTTTTAGGTTTCACTCTATTTCCTCCTATATAGATAGATGTGTTTGGAAGTCTAAATCAAACACGGTTTGTGCTAGCTCCTTGAAACTTGACAAAATAAAGTAGTTCTAAGTTCTGTCTTTGTGGTTTGTTTCCTCTTGAAATAGCCACAAGCAAAGACTGCGTAAAACACATTCATTGGAAAGGTGTGCTAAGCTTCCAAAAAACTACTGGTTTTCGGAATACTCGGCAAATTTTTTTTCATCCGACCTTGATGATCTCTGTGGTAATGATCAGTTTACTTAGTCCACTTAGCTGCCCAATATTCACTCTTCTAGGATGAAGCGTTCGTTACCAGTAACAGTTTGAGTTTTTAAGTTTCACTCTATTTCCTCCTATATAGATAGATGTGTTTGGAAGTCTAAATCAAACACGGTTTGTGCTAGCTCCTTGAAACTTGACAAAATAAAGTAGTTCTAAGTTCTGTCTTTGTGTTTTGTTTCCTCTTGAAAGAGGCACAAGCAAAGACTGCGTAAAACACATTCATTGGAAAGGTGTGCCAAGCTTCCAAAAAACTACTGGTTTTCGGAATACTCGGCAAATTTTTTTTCATCCGACCTTGATGATCTCTGTGGTAATGATCAGTTCACTAAGTTCACTTAGCTGCCCAATTTTCACTCTTCTAGAATGAAGCGTTCGTTACCAGTAACAGTTTGAATTTTTAGGTTTCGCTCTATTTCCTCCTATACAGATAGATCTGTTTTTTAAGTCTAAATCAATCACGGTTTGTTCTAGCTCCTTGAAACTTGACAAAATAAAGTTGTTCTAAGTTCTGTCTTTGTGGTTTGTTTCCTCTTGAAATAGCCACAAGCAAAGACTGCGTAAAACACATTCATTGGAAAGGTGTTCCAAGCTTCCAAAATACTACTGGTTTTCTGAATACTCGGCAAATTTTTTTTCATCCGACCTTGATGATCTCTGTGGTAATGATCAGTTCACTAAGTCCTCTTACCTGCCCAATTTTGACTCTTCTAGGTTGAAGCGTTCGTTACCAGTAACAGTTTGAATTTTTAGGTTTCACTCTATTTCCTCCTATACAGATAGATGGGTTTTTTAAGTCTAAATCAAACACGGTTTGTGCTAGCTCCTTGAAACTTGACAAAATAAAGTAGTTCTAAGTTCTGTCTTTGTGGTTTGTTTCCTCTTGAAATAGCCACAAGCAAAGACTGCGTAAAACACATTCATTGGAAAGGTGTTCCAAGCTTCCAAAATACTACTGGTTTTCTGAATACTCGGCAAATTTTTTTTCATCCGACCTTGATGATCTCTGTGGTAATGATCAGTTCACTAAGTCCACTTAGCTGCCCAATTTTCACTCTTCTAGGATGAAGCGTTCGTTTCAAGTAACAGTTTGAATTTTTAGGTTTCACTCCATTTCCTCCTATACAGATAGATGTGTTTTTAAGTCTAAATAAACAGGGTTTGTGCTAGCTTTTGAAACTTGACAAAATAAAGTAGTTCTAGTTCTCTCTTTGTGGTTTGTTTCCTCTTGAAATAGCCACAAGGAAAGACTGCGTAAAACACCTTCATTGGAAAGGTGTGCCAAGCTTCCAAAAAACTACTGGTTTTCTGAATACTCGGCAAATTTTTTTTCATCCGACCTTGATGATCTCTGTGGTAATGATCAGTTTACTTAATCCACTTAGCTGCCCAATTTTCACTCTTCTAGGATGAATCGTTCGTTACCAGTAACAGTTTGAGTTTTTAGGTTTCGCTCTATTTCCTCCTATATATATAGATGTGTTTGGAAGTCTAAATCAAACACGGTTTGTGCTAGCTCCTTGAAACTTGACAAAATAAAGTAGTTCTAAGTTCTGTCTTTGTGGTTTGTTTCCTCTTGAAATAGGCACAAGCAAAGACTGCGTAAAACACCTTTATTTGAAAGGTGTGCCAAGCTTCCAAAAAACTACTGGTTTTCGGAATACTCGGCAAATTTTTTTTCATCCGACCTTGATGATCTCTGTGGTAATGATCAGTTTACTTAGTCCACTTAGCTGCCCAATATTCACTCTTCTAGGATGAAGCGTTCGTTACCAGTAACAGTTTGAATTTTTAGGTTTCACTCTATTTCCTCCTATAAAGATAGATGTGTTTTTTAAGTCTAAATCAAACACGGTTTGTGCTAGCTCCTTGAAACTTGACAAAATAAAGTAGATCTAAGTTCTGTCTTTGTGGTTTGTTTCCTCTTGAAACAGCCACAAGCAAAGACTGCGTAAAACACCTTCATTGGAAAGGTGTGCCAAGCTTCCAAAAAACTACTGGTTTTCTGAATACTCGGCACATTTTTTTTCATCCGACCTTGATGATCTCTGTGGTAATGATCAGTTCACTAAGTCCACTTTCCTGCCCAATTTTCACTCTTCTAGGTTGAAGCGTTCGTTACCAGTAACAGTTTGAATTTTTAGGTTTCACTCTATTTCCTCCTATACAGATAGATGTGTTTTTTAAGTCTAAATCAAACACGGTTTGTGCTAGCTCCTTGAAACTTGACAAAATAAAGTAGTTCTAAGTTCTGTCTTTGTGGTTTGTTTCCTCTTGAAATAGCCAAAAGCAAAGACTGCCTAAAACACCTTCATTGGAAAGGTGTGCCAAGCTTCCAAAAAACTACTGGTTTTCTGAATACTCGGCAAATTTTTTTTCATCCGGCCTTGATGATCTCTGTGGTAATGATCAGTTTACTTAGTCCACTTAGCTGCCCAATATTCACTCATCTAGGATGAAGCGTTCGTTACCAGTAACAGTTTGAGTTTTTAGGTTTCACTCTATTTCCTCCTATATAGATAGATGTGTTTGGAAGTCTAAATCAAACACGGTTTGTGCTAGCTCCTTGAAACTTGACAAAATAAAGTAGTTCTAAGTTCTGTCTTTGTGGTTTGTTTCCTCTTGAAATAGCCACAAGCAAAGACTGCGTAAAACACATTCATTGGAAAGGTGTGCCAAGCTTCCAAAAAACTACTGGTTTTCGGAATACTCGGCAAATTTTTTTTCATCCGACCTTGATGATCTCTGTGGTAATGATCAGTTTACTTAGTCCACTTAGCTGCCCAATATTCACTCTTCTAGGATGAAGCGTTCGTTACCAGTAACAGTTTGAGTTTTTAAGTTTCACTCTATTTCCTCCTATATAGATAGATGTGTTTGGAAGTCTAAATCAAACACGGTTTGTGCTAGCTCCTTGAAACTTGACAAAATAAAGTAGTTCTAAGTTCTGTCTTTGTGTTTTGTTTCCTCTTGAAAGAGGCACAAGCAAAGACTGCGTAAAACACATTCATTGGAAAGGTGTGCCAAGCTTCCAAAAAACTACTGGTTTTCGGAATACTCGGCAAATTTTTTTTCATCCGACCTTGATGATCTCTGTGGTAATGATCAGTTCACTAAGTCCACTTAGCTGCCCAATTTTCACTCTTCTAGAATGAAGCGTTCGTTACCAGTAACAGTTTGAATTTTTAGGTTTCGCTCTATTTCCTCCTATACAGATAGATCTGTTTTTTAAGTCTAAATCAATCACGGTTTGTTCTAGCTCCTTGAAACTTGACAAAATAAAGTTGTTCTAAGTTCTGTCTTTGTGGTTTGTTTCCTCTTGAAATAGCCACAAGCAAAGACTGCGTAAAACACATTCATTGGAAAGGTGTTCCAAGCTTCCAAAATACTACTGGTTTTCTTAATACTCGGCAAATTTTTTTTCATCCGACCTTGATGATCTCTGTGGTAATGATCAGTTCACTAAGTCCACTTAGCTGCCCAATTTTCAATCTTCTAGGATGAAGCATTCGTTACCAGTAACAGTTTGAAATTTAGGTTTCACTCTATTTCCTCCTATACAGATAGATGTGTTTTTTAAGTCTAAATCAAACACGGTTTGTGCTAGCTCCTTGAAACTTGACAAAATAAAGTAGTTCTAAGTTCTGTCTTTGTGGTTTGTTTCCTCTTGAAATAGCCACAAGCAAACACTGTGTAAAACACCTTTATTGGAAAGGTGTTCCAAGCTTCCAAAATACTACTGGTTTTCTGAATACTCGGCAAATTTTTTTTCATCCGACCTTGATGATCTCTGTGGTAATGATCAGTTCACTAAGTCCACTTAGCTGCCCAATTTTCACTCTTCTAGGATGAAGCGTTCGTTACAAGTAACAGTTTGAGTTTTTAGGTTTCACTCTATTTCCTCCTATACACATAGATGTGTTTTTTAAGTCTAAATCAAACACGGTTTGTGCTAGCTCCTTGAAACTTGACAAAATAAAGTAGTTCTAAGTTCTGTCTTTGTGGTTTGTTTCCTCTTGAAATAGCCACAAGCAAAGACTGCGTAAAACACATTCAATGGAAAGGTGTTCCAAGCTTCCAAAATACTACTGGTTTTCTGAATACTCGGCAAATTTTTTTTCATCCGACCTTGATGATCTCTGTGGTAATGATCAGTTCACTAAGTCCACTTACCTGCCCAATTTTGACTCTTCTAGGTTGAAGCGTTCGTTACCAGTAACAGTTTGAATTTTTAGGTTTCACTCTATTTCCTCCTATACAGATAGATGTGTTTTTTAAGTCTAAATCAAACACGGTTTGTGCTAGCTCCTTGAAACTTGACAAAATAAAGTAGTTCTAAGTTCTGTCTTTGTGGTTTGTTGTCTCTTGAAATAGCCACAAGCAAACACTGCGTAAAACACATTCATTGGAAAGGTGTTCCAAGCTTCCAAAATACTACTGGTTTTCTGAATACTCGGCAAATTTTTTTTCATCCGACCTTGATGATCTCTGTGGTAATGATCAGTTCACTAAGTCCACTTAGCTGCCCAATTTTGACTCTTCTAGGATGAAGAGTTCGTTACCAGTAACAGTTTGAATTTTTAGGTTTCACTCTATTTCCTCCTATACAGATAGATGTGTTTTTTAAGTCTAAATCAAACACGGTTTGTGGTAGCTCCTTGAAACTTGACAAAATAAAGTAGTTCTAAGTTCTGTCCTTGTGGTTTGTTTCCTCTTGAAATAGCCAAAAGCAAAGACTGCCTAAAACACCTTCATTGGAAAGGTGTGCCAAGCTTCCAAAAAACTACTGGTTTTCTGAATACTCGGCAAATTTTTTTTCATCCGACCTTGATGATCTCTGTGGTAATGATCAGTTTACTTAGTCCACTTAGCTGCCCAATATTCACTCTTCTAGGATGAAGCGTTCGTTACCAGTAACAGTTTGAATTTTTAGGTTTCACTCTATTTCCTCCTATAAAGATAGATGTGTTTTTTAAGTCTAAATCAAACACGGTTTGTGCTAGCTCCTTGAAACTTGACAAAATAAAGTAGATCTAAGTTCTGTCTTTGTGGTTTGTTTCCTCTTGAAACAGCCACAAGCAAAGACTGCGTAAAACACCTTCATTGGAAAGGTGTGCCAAGCTTCCAAAAAACTACTGGTTTTCTGAATACTCGGCAAAATTTTTTTTCATCCGACCTTGATGATCCCTGTGGTAATGATCAGTTTACTTAGTCCACTTAGCTGCCCAATATTCACTCTTCTAGGATGAAGCGTTCGTTACCAGTAACAGTTTGAGTTTTAGGTTTCACTCTATTTCCTCCTATATATATAGATGTGTTTGGAAGTCTAAATCAAACACGGTTTGTGCTAGCTCCTTGAAACTTGACAAAATAAAGTAGTCCTAAGTTCTGTCTTTGTGGTTTGTTTCCTCTTGAAATAGCCACAAGCAAACACTGCGTAAAACACCTTTATTGGAAAGGTGTTCCAAGCTTCCAAAATACTACTGGTTTTCTGAATACTCGGCAAATTTTTTTTCATCCGACCTTGATGATCTCTGTGGTAATGATCAGTTCACTAAGTCCACTTAGCTGCCCAATTTTCAATCTTCTAGGATGAAGCATTCGTTACCAGTAACAGTTTGAATTTTTAGGTTTCACTCTATTTCCTCCTATACAGATAGATGTGTTTTTTAAGTCTAAATCAAACACGGTTTGTGCTAGCTCCTTGAAACTTGACAAAATAAAGTAGTTCTAAGTTCTGTCTTTGTGGTTTGTTTCCTCTTGAAATAGCCACAAGCAAACACTGTGTAAAACACCTTTATTGGAAAGGTGTTCCAAGCTTCCAAAATACTACTGGTTTTCTGAATACTCGGCAAATTTTTTTTCATCCGACCTTGATGATCTCTGTGGTAATGATCAGTTCACTAAGTCCACTTAGCTGCCCAATTTTCACTCTTCTAGGATGAAGCGTTCGTTACCAGTAACAGTTTGAGATTTTAGGTTTCACTCTATTTCCTCCTATACAGATAGATGTGTTTTTTAAGTCTAAATCAAACACGGTTTGTGCTAGCTCCTTGAAACTTGACAAAATAAAGTAGTTCTAAGTTCTGTCTTTGTGGTTTGTTTCCTCTTGAAATAGCCACAAGCAAAGACTGCGTAAAACACATTCATTGGAAAGGAGTTCCAAGCTTCCAAAATACTACTGGTTTTCTGAATACTCGGCAAATTTTTTTTCATCCGACCTTGATGATCTCTGTGGTAATGATCAGTTCACTAAGTCCTCTTACCTGCCCAATTTTGACTCTTCTAGGTTGAAGCGTTCGTTACCAGTAACAGTTTGAATTTTTAGGTTTCACTCTATTTCCTCCAATACAGATAGATGGGTTTTTTAAGTCTAAATCAAACACGGTTTGTGCTAGCTCCTTGAAACTTGACAAAATAAAGTAGTTCTAAGTTCTGTCTTTGTGGTTTGTTTCCTCTTGAAATAGCCACAAGCAAAGACTGCGTAAAACACATTCATTGGAAAGGTGTTCCAAGCTTCCAAAATACTACTGGTTTTCTGAATACTCGGCAAATTTTTTTTCATCCGACCTTGATGATCTCTGTGGTAATGATCAGTTTACTTAGTCCACTTAGCTGCCCAATATTCACTCTTCTAGGATGAAGCGTTCGTTACCAGTAACAGTTTGAATTTTTAGGTTTCACTCTATTTCCTCCTATAAAGTTAGATGTGTTTTTAAGTCTAAATCAAACACGGTTTGTGCTAGCTCCTTGAAACTTGACAAAATAAAGTAGATCTAAGTTCTGTCTTTGTGGTTTGTTTCCTCTTGAAACAGCCACAAGCAAAGACTGCGTAAAACACCTTCATTGGAAAGGTGTGCCAAGCTTCCAAAAAACTACTGGTTTTCTGAATACTCGGCAAATTTTTTTTCATCCGACCTTGATGATCTCTGTGGTAATGATCAGTTCACTAAGTCCACTTTCCTGCCCAATTTTCACTCTTCTAGGTTGAAGCGTTCGTTACCAGTAACAGTTTGAATTTTTAGGTTTCACTATTTCCTTCCTATACAGATAGATGTGTTTTTTTAAGTAATAATCAAACACGGTTTGTGCTAGCTCCTTGAAACTTGACAAAATAAAGTTGTTCTAAGTTCTGTCTTTGTGGTTTGTTTAATCTTGAAATAGCCACAAGCAAAGAATGCGTAAAACACATTCATTGGAAAGGTGTTCAAGCTTCCAAAATACTACTGGTTTTCTGAATACTCGGCAAATTTTTTTTCATCCGACCTTGATGATCTCTGTGGTAATGATCAGTTCACTAAGTCCACTTAGCTGCCCAATTTTCAATCTTCTAGGATGAAGCATTCGTTACCAGTAACAGTTTGAATTTTAGGTTTCACTCTATTTCCTCCTATACAGATAGATGTGTTTTTTAAGTCTAAATCAAACACGGTTTGTGCTAGCTCCTTGAACTTGACAAAATAAAGTAGTTCTAAGTTCTGTCTTTGTGGTTTGTTTCCTCTTGAAATAGCCACAAGCAAACACTGTGTAAAAACACCTTTATTGGAAAGGTGTTTCCAAGCTTCCAAAATACTACTGGTTTTTCTGAATACTCGGCAAATTTTTTTTCATCCGACCTTGATGATCTCTGTGTAATGATCAGTTCACTAAGTCCACTTAGCTGCCCAATTTTCACTCTTCTAGGATGAAGCGTTCGTTACCAGTAACAGTTTGAGTTTTTAGGTTTCACTCTATTTCCTCCTATACAGATAGATGTGTTTTTTAAGTCTAAATCAAACACGGTTTGTGCTAGCTCCTTGAAACTTGACAAAATAAAGTAGTTCTAAGTTCTGTCTTTGTGGTTTGTTTCCTCTTGAAATAGCCACAAGCAAAGACTGCGTAAAACACATTCATTGGAAAGGTGTTCCAAGCTTCCAAAATACTACTGGTTTTCTGAATACTCGGCAAATTTTTTTTTCATCCGACCTTGATGATCTCTGTGGTAATGATCAGTTCACTAAGTCCTCTTACCTGCCCAATTTTGACTCTTCTAGGTTGAAGCGTTCGTTACCAGTAACAGTTTGAATTTTTAGGTTTCACTCTATTTCCTCCTATACAGATAGATGGGTTTTTTAAGTCTAAATCAAACACGGTTTGTGCTAGCTCCTTGAAACTTGACAAAATAAAGTAGTTCTAAGTTCTGTCTTTGTGGTTTGTTTCCTCTTGAAATAGCCACAAGCAAAGACTGCGTAAAACACATTCATTGGAAAGGTGTTCCAAGCTTCCAAAATACTACTGGTTTTCTGAATACTCGGCAAATTTTTTTTCATCCGACCTTGATGATCTCTGTGGTAATGATCAGTTCACTAAGTCCACTTAGCTGCCCAATTTTCACTCTTCTAGGATGAAGCGTTCGTTACCAGTAACAGTTGAATTTTTAGGTTTCACTCTATTTCCTCCTATACAGATAGATGTGTTTTTTAAGTCTAAATCAAACACGGTTTGTGGTAGCTCCTTGAAACTTGACAAAATAAAGTAGTTCTAAGTTCTGTCTTTGTGGTTTGTTTCCTCTTGAAATAGCCAAAAGCAAAGACTGCCTAAAACACCTTCATTCGAAAGGTGTGCCAAGCTTCCAAAAAACTACTGGTTTTCTGAATACTCGGCAAATTTTTTTTCATCGACCTTGATGATCTCTGTGGTAATGATCAGTTTACTTAGTCCACTTAGCTGCCCAATATTCACTCTTCTAGGATGAAGCGTTCGTTACCAGTAACAGTTTGAATTTTTAGGTTTCACTCTATTTCCTCCTATAAAGATAGATGTGTTTTTTAAGTCTAAATCAAACACGGTTTGTGCTAGCTCCTTGAAACTTGACAAAATAAAGTAGATCTAAGTTCTGTCTTTGTGGTTTGTTTCCTCTTGAAACAGCCACAAGCAAAGACTGCGTAAAACACCTTCATTGGAAAGGTGTGCCAAGCTTCCAAAAAACTACTGGTTTTCTGAATACTCGGCAAATTTTTTTTCATCCGACCTTGATGATCTCTGTGGTAATGATCAGTTCACTAAGTCCACTTTCCTGCCCAATTTTCACTCTTCTAGGTTGAAGCGTTCGTTACCAGTAACAGTTTGAATTTTTAGGTTTCACTCTATTTCCTCCTATACAGATATATGTGTTTTTTAAGTAAAATCAAACACGGTTTGTGCTAGCTCCTTGAAACTTGACAAAATAAAGTTGTTCTAAGTTCTGTCTTTGTGGTTTGTTTAATCTTGAAATAGCCACAAGCAAAGAATGCGTAAAACACATTCATTGGAAAGGTGTTCCAAGCTTCCAAAATACTACTGGTTTTCTGAATACTCGGCAAATTTTTTTCATCCGACCTTGATGATCTCTGTGGTAATGATCAGTTCACTAAGTCCACTTAGCTGCCCAATTTTCAATCTTCTAGGATGAAGCATTCGTTACCAGTAACAGTTTGAATTTTTAGGTTTCACTCTATTTCCTCCTATACAGATAGATGTGTTTTTTAAGTCTAAATCAAACACGGTTTGTGCTAGCTCCTTGAAACTTGACAAAATAAAGTAGTTCTAAGTTCTGTCTTTGTGGTTTGTTTCCTCTTGAATAGCCACAAGCAAACACTGTGTAAAACACCTTTATTGGAAAGGTGTTCCAAGCTTCCAAAATACTACTGGTTTCTGAATACTCGGCAAATTTTTTTTCATCCGACCTTGATGATCTCTGTGGTAATGATCAGTTCACTAAGTCCACTTAGCTGCCCAATTTTCACCTCTTCTAGGATGAAGCGTTCGTTACCAGTAACAGTTTGAGTTTTTAGGTTTCACTCTATTTCCTCCTATATATATAGATGTGTTTGGAAGTCTAAATCAAACACGGTTTGTGCTAGCTCCTTGAAACTTGACAAAAATAAAGTAGTTCTAAGTTCTGTCTTTGTGGTTTGTTTCCTCTTGAAATAGCCACAAGCAAAGACTGCGTAAAACACCTTTATTGGAAAGGTGTTCCAAGCTTTCAAAATACTACTGGTTTTCTGAATACTCGGCAAATTTTTTTCATCCGACCTTGATGATCTCTGTGGTAATGATCAGTTCACTAAGTCCACTTAGCTGCCCAATTTCACTCTTCTAGGATGAAGCGTTCGTTACCAGTAACAGTTTGAATTTTTAGGTTCACTCTATTTCCTCCTATGCAGATAGATGTGCTTTTTAAGTAAAAATCAAACACGGTTTGTGCTAGCTCCTTGAAACTTGACAAAATAAAGTAGTTCTAAGTTCTGTCTTTGTGGTTTGTTTCCTCTTGAAATAGCCACAAGCAAAGACTGCGTAAAACACATTCATTGGAAAGGTGTTCCAAGCTTCCAAAATACTACTCGTTTTCTGAATATTCGGCAAATTTTTTTCATCCGACCTTGATCATCTCTGTGGTAATGATCAGTTCAGTAAGTCCACTTAGCTGCCCAATTTTCACTCTTCTAGGATGAAGCGTTCGTTACCAGTAACAGTTTGAATTTTTAGGTTTCACTCTATTTCCTCCTATACAGATAGATGTGCTTTTTAAGTAAAAATCAAACACGGTTTGTGCTAGCTCCTTGAAACTTGACAAAATAAAGTAGTTCTAAGTTCTGTCTTTGTGGTTTGTTTCCTCTTGAAATAGCCACAAGCAAAGACTGCGTAAAACACATTCATTGGAAAGGTGTTCCAAGCTTCCAAAATACTACTCGGTTTTCTGAATATTCGGCAAATTTTTTTTCATCCGACCTTGATCATCTCTGTGGTAATGATCAGTTCAGTAAGTCCACTTAGCTGCCCAATTTTCACTCTTCTAGGATGAAGCGTTCGTTACCAGTAACAGTTTGAATTTTTAGGTTTCACTCTATTTCCTCCTATACAGATAGATGTGTTTTTAAGTCTAAATCAAACACGGTTTGTGCTAGCTCCTTGAAACTTGACAAAATAAAGTAGTTCTAAGTTCTGCCTTTGTGGTTTGTTTCCTCTTGAAATAGCCACAAGCAAAGACTGGGTAAAAACACATTCATTGGAACGGTGTTCCAAGCTTCCAAAAATACTACTGGTTTTCTGAATACTCGGCAAATTTTTTTTTCATCCGACCTTGATGATCTCTGTGGTAATGATCAGTTCACTAAGTCCACTTAGCTGCCCAATTTTCACTCTTCTAGGATGAAGCGTTCGTTACCAGTAACAGTTTGAATTTTTAGGTTTCACTCTATTTCCTCCTGTACAGATAGATGTGTTTTTTAAGTCTAAATCAAACACGGTTTGTGCTAGCTCCTTGAAACTTGACAAATAAAGTAGTTCTAAGTTCTGTCTATGAGGTTTGTTTCCTCTTGAAATAGCCACAAGCAAAGACTGCGTAAAACACCTTCATTGGAAAGGTGTGCCAAGCTTCCAAAAAACTACTGGTTTTCTGAATACTCGGCAAAATTTTTTTCATCTGACCTTGATGATCTCTGTGGTAATGATCAGTTTACTTAGTCCACTTAGCTGCCCAACATTCACTCTTCTAGGATGAAGCGTTCGTTACCAGTAACAGTTTGAATTTTTAGGTTTCACTCTATTTCCTCCTATACAGATAGATGTGTTTTTTAAGTAAAAATCAAACACGGTTTGTGCTAGATCCTTGAAACTTGACAAAATAAAGTAGTTCTAAGTTCTGTCTTTGTGGTTTGTTTCCTTTTGAAATAGCCACAAGCAAAGACTGTGTAAAACACATTCATTGGAAAGGTGTTCCAAGCTTCCAAAATACTACTGGTTTCTGAATACTCGGCAAATTTTTTTCATCCGACCTTGATGATCTCTGTGGTAATGATCAGTTCACTAAGTCCACTTAGCTGCCCAATTTTCACTCTTCTAGGATGAAGCGTTCGTTACCAGTAACAGTTTGAATTTTTAGGTTTCACTCTATTTCCTCCTATACAGATAGATGTGTTTTTTAAGTCTAAATCAAACACGGTTTGTGCTAGCTCCTTGAAACTGACAAAATAAAGTAGTTCTAAGTTCTGTCTTTGAGGTTTGTTTCCTCTTGAAATAGCCACAAGCAAAGACTGCGTAAAACACCTTCATTGGAAAGGTTGGCCAAGCTTCCAAAAAACTACTGGTTTTCTGAATACTCGGCAAAATTTTTTTCATCCGACCTTGATGATCTCTGTGGTAATGATCAGTTTACTTAGTCCACTTAGCTGCCCAATATTCACTCTTCTAGGATGAAGCGTTCGTTACCAGTAACAGTTTGAGTTTTTAGGTTTCACTCTATTTCCTCCTATATATATAGATGTGTTTGGAAGTCTAAATCAAACACGGTTTTGTGCTAGCTCCTTGAAACTTGACAAAATAAAGTAGTTCTAAGTTCTGTATTTGTGGTTTGTTTCCTCTTGAAATAGCCACAAGCAAAGACTGCGTAAAACACCTTTATTGGAAAGGTGTTCCAAGCTTCCAAAATACTACTGGTTTTCTGAATACTCGGCAAATTTTTTTTCATCCGACCTGATGATCTCTGTGGTAATGATCAGTTCACTAAGTCACTTAGCTGCCCAATTTTCACTCTTCTAGGATGAAGCGTTCGTTACCAGTAACAGTTCGAATTTTTAGGTTTCACTCTATTTCCTCCTATACAGATAGATGTGTTTTTAAGTCTAAATCAAACACGGTTTGTGCTAGCTCCTTGAAACTTGACAAAATAAAGTAGTTCTAAGTTCTGTCTTTGTGGTTTGTTTCCTCTTGAAATAGCCACAAGCAAAGACTTGCGTAAAACACCTTCATTGGAAAGGTGTGCCAAGCTTCCAAAAAACTACTGGTTTTCTGAATACTCGGCAAAATTTTTTTTCATCCGACCCTGATGATCTCTGTGGTAATGATCAGTTTACTTAGTCCACTTAGCTGCCCAACATTCACTCTTCTAGGATGAAGCGATCGTTACCAGTAACAGTTTGAATTTTTAGGTTTCACTCTATTTCCTCCTATACAGATAGATGTGTTTTTAAGTAAAAATCAAAGACGGTTTGTGCTAGATCCTTGAAACTTGACAAAATAAAGTAGTTCTAAGTTTTGCCTTTGTGGTTTGTTTCCTCTTGAAATAGGCACAAGCAAAGACTGCGTAAAACACATTCATTGGAAAGGTGTGCCAAGCTTCCAAAAAACTACTGGTTTCGGAATACTCGGCAAATTTTTTTCATCCAACCTTGATGATCTCTGTGGTAATGATCAGTTTACTTAGTCCACTTAGCTGCCCAATTTTCACTCTTCTAGGATGAAGCGTTCGTTACCAGTAACAGTTTGAATTTTTAGGTTTCACTCTATTTCCTTCTATACAGATAGATGAGTTTTTTAAGTCTAAATCAAACACGGTTTGTGCTAGCTCCTTGAAACTTGACAAAATAAAGTAGTTCTAAGTTCTGTCTTTGTGGTTTGTTTCCTCTTGAAATAGCCACAAGCAAAGATTGCGTAAAACACCTTCATCGGAAAGGTGTGCCAAGCTTCCAAAATACTACTGGTTTTCTGAATACTCGGCAAATTTTTTTTCATCCGACATTGATGATCTCTGTGGTAATGATCAGTTCACTAAGTCCACTTAGCTTCCCAACTTTCACTCTTCTAGGATGAAGCGTTCATTACCAGTAACAGATTGAATTTTTAGGTTTCACTCTATTTCCTCCTATACAGATAGATGTGTTTTTTAAGTCTAAATCAAACACGGATTGTGCTAGCTCCTTGAAACTTGACAAAATAAAGTAGTTCAAAGTTCTGTCTTTGTGGTTTGTTTCCTCTTGAAATAGCCACAAGCAAAGACTGCGTAAACCCATTCATTGGAAAGGTGTTCCAAGCTTCCAAAATACTACTGGTTCTCTGAATACTCGGCAAATTTTTTTCATCCGAACTTGATCATCTCTGTGGTAATGATCAGTTCACTAAGTCCACTTAGCTGCCCCAATTTCCAATCTTCTAGGATGAAGCATTCGTTACCAGTAACAGTTTGAATTTTTAGGTTTCACTCTATTTCCTCCTATACAGATAGATGTGTTTTTAAGTCTAATCAAACACGGTTTGTGCTAGCTCCTTGAAACTTGACAAAATAAAGTAGTTCTAAGTTCTGTCTTTGTGGTTTGTTTCCTCTTGAAATAGCCACAAGCAAAGACTGCGTAAAACACCTTTATTCGAAAGGTGTTCCAAGCTTTTAAAATACTACTGGTTTTCTGAATACTCGGCAAATTTTTTTTCATCCGACCTTGATGATCTCTGTGGTAATGATCAGTTTACTTAGTCCACTTAGCTGCCCAATATTCACTCTTCTAGGATGAAGCGTTCGTTACCAGTAACAGTTTGAGTTTTTAGGTTTCACTCTATTTCCTCCTATATATATAGATGTGTTTGGAAGTCTAAATCAAACACAGTTTGTGCTAGCTCCTTGAAACTTGACAAAATAAAGTAGTTCTAAGTTCTGTCTTTGTGGTTTGTTTCCTCTTGAAATAGCCACAAGCAAAGACTGCGTAAAACACCTTTATTGGAAAGGTGTTCCAAGCTTCCAAAATACTACTGGTTTTCTGAATACTCGGCAAATTTTTTTTCATCCGACCTTGATGATCTCTGTGGTAATAATCAGTTCACTAAGTCCACTTACCTGCCCAATTTTCACTCTTCTAGGATGAAGCGTTCGTTACCAGTAACAGTTTGAATTTTTAGGTTTCACTCTATTTCCTCCTATGCAGATAGATGTGCTTTTTAAGTAAAAATCAAACACGGTTTGTGCTAGCTCCTTGAAACTTGACAAAATAAAGTAGTTCTAAGTTCTGTCTTGTGGTTTGTTTCCTCTTGAAATAGCCACAAGCAAAGACTGCGTAAAAACATTCATTGGAAAGGTGTTCCAAGCTTCCAAAATACTACTCGTTTTCTGAATATTTTGCAAATTTTTTTCATCCGACCTTGATCATCTCTGTGGTAATGATCAGTTCAGTAAGTCCACTTAGCTGCCCAATTTTCACTCTTCTAGGATGAAGCGTTCGTTACCAGTAACAGTTTGAATTTTAGGTTTCACTCTATTTCCTCCTATACAGATAGATGTGTTTTTTAAGTCTAAATCAAACACGGTTTGTGCTAGCTCCTTGAAACTTGACAAAATAAAGTAGTTCTAAGTTCTGCCTTTGTGGTTTGTTTCCTCTTGAAATAGCCACAAGCAAAGACTGCGTAAAACACATTCATTGAAACGGTGTTCCAAGCTTCCAAAATACTACTGGTTTTCTGAATACTCGGCAAATTTTTTTTCATCCGACCTTGATGATCTCTGTGGTAATGATCAGTTCACTAAGTCCACTTAGCTGCCCAATTTTCACTCTTCTAGGATGAAGCGTTCGTTACCAGTAACAGTTTGAATTTTTAGGTTTCACTCTATTTCCTCCTATACAGATAGATGTGTTTTTAAGTCTAAATCAAACACGGTTTGTGCTAGCTCCTTGAAACTTGACAAAATAAAGTAGTTCTAAGTTCTGTCTTTGAGGTTTGTTTCCTCTTGAAATAGCCACAAGCATAGACTGCGTAAAACACCTTCATTTTAAAGGTGTGCCAAGCTTCCAAAAACTACTGGATTTCTGAATACTCGGCAAAATTTTTTTTCATCCGACCTTGATGATCTCTGTGGTAATGATCAGTTTACTTAGTCCACTTAGCTGCCCAACATTCACTCTTCTAGGATGAAGCGTTCGTTACCAGTAACAGTTTGAGTTTTTAGGTTTTACTCTATTTCCTCCTATATATATAGATGTGTTTGGAAGTCTAAATCAAACACGGTTTGTGCTAGCTCCTTGAAACTTGACAAAATAAAGTAGTTCTAAGTTCTGTCTTTGTGGTTTGTTTCCTCTTGAAATAGCCACAAGCAAAGACTGCGTAAAACACCTTTATTGGAAAGGTGTTCCAAGCTTCCAAAATACTACTGGTTTTCTGAATACTCGGCAAATTTTTTTTCATCCGACCTTGATGATCTCTGTGGTAATGATCAGTTCACTAAGTCCACATACCTGCCCAATTTTCACTCTTCTAGGATGAAGCGTTCGTT
Source organism: Callospermophilus lateralis (assembly GCF_048772815.1). NCBI lineage: Eukaryota > Metazoa > Chordata > Mammalia > Rodentia > Sciuridae > Callospermophilus > Callospermophilus lateralis. The sequence continues at coordinate 735 of NW_027510561.1, read as the reverse complement.
ACCAGTAACAGTTTGAATTTTTAGGTTTCACTCTATTTCCTCCTATGCAGATAGATGTGCTTTTTAAGTAAAAATCAAACACGGTTTGTGCTAGCTCCTTGAAACTTGACAAAATAAAGTAGTTCTAAGTTCTGTATTTGTGGTTTGTTTCCTCTTGAAATAGCCACAAGCAAAGACTGCGTAAAACACATTCATTGGAAAGGTGTTCCAAGCTTCCAAAATACTACTGGTTTTCTGAATACTCGGCAAATTTTTTTCATCCGACCTTGATGATCTCTGTGGTAATGATCAGTTCACTAAGTCCACTTAGCTGCCCAATTTTCACTCTTCTAGGATGAAGCGTTCGTTACCAGTAACAGTTTGAATTTTAGGTTACACTCTATTTCCTCCTATACAGATAGATGTGTTTTTTAAGTCTAAATCAAACACGGTTTGTGCTAGCTCCTTGATACTTGACAAAATAAAGTAGTTCTAAGTTCTGTCTTCGTGGTTTGTTTCCTCTTGAAATAGCCACAAGCAAAGACTGCGTAAAACACCTTCATTGGAAAGGTGTGCCAAGCTTCCAAAAAACTACTGGTTTTCTGAATACTCGGCAAAATTTTTTTTCATCCGACCTTGATGATCTCTGTGGTAATGATCAGTTTACCTAGTCACTTAGCTGCCAATATTCACTCTTCTAGGATGAAGCGTTCGTTACCAGTAACTGTTTGAGTTTTTAGGTTTCACTCTATTTCC
>NW_027510560.1:0-32935 GCF_048772815.1 Callospermophilus lateralis | reverse complement strand
AAAATGTTTGCTGAGATTTCAGCAAACGAGAAGTTTTTTGGAAAGCTTGGCAACCCCTTTCAAACGAAAGTGTTCTTCGCCAGTCTCTGCATGGGGTACTTCAAGAGGAAACAAACCATAGAGATAGAACTTAGAACTACTTCATTTTGTCAAGTTTCACGGAGCTAGCACAAACCGTGTTTGATTTAGAGTTTCGAGACATCTATCTATATAGCAGAAAACAGAGTGAAACCTAAAAATTCAAACTGTTACTGGAAACGAACGCTTGAACCTAGAAGAGTGAAAGTTGGGCAGCCAAGTGGGCTTAGTGAACTGATCATTACCACCAAGTATCATCAAGATTTGGTGAAAAAATGTTTGCTGAGATTTCAGCAAACTAGTAGTTTTTTGGAAGCTTGGCAACCCCTTTCAAACGAAAGTGTTCTTCGCCAGTCTCTGCATGGGGTACTTCAAGAGGAAACAAACCATAGAGATAGAACTTAGAACTACTTCATTTGGTCAAGTTTCAAGGAGCTAGCACAAACCGTGTTTGATTTAGAATTCCAAACACAGCTATCTATGTAGGAGAAAACAGAGTGAAACCTAAAAATTCAAACTGTTACTGGAAACGAATGCTTCAACCTAGAAGAATAAAAATTGGGCAGCCAAGTGGGATTAGTGAACTGATCATTGCCACCAAGTATCATCAAGATTTGGTGAAAAAATGTTTGCTGAGATTTCAGCAAACTAGTAGTTTTTTGGAAGCTTGGCAACCCTTTCAAACGGAAGTGTTTTTCGCCAGTCTCTGCATGGGGTACTTCAATAGGAAACAAACCATAGAGATAGAACTTAGAACTACTTCATTTGTTCAAGTTTCAAGGAGCTAGCACAAACCGTGTTTGATTTAGAGTTTCAAACACATCTATCTATATAGCAGAAAACAGAGTGAAACCTAAAAATTCAAACAGTCACTGGAAACGAAAGCTTCAACCTAGAAGAATAAAATTTGGGCAGCCAAGTGGGATTAGTGAACTGATCATTACCACCAAGTATCATCAAGATTTGGTGAAAAAATGTTTGCTGAGATTTCAGCAAACTAGTAGTTTTTTGGAAGCTTGGCAACCCCTTTCAAACGAAAGTGTTTTTCGCCAGTCTCTGCATGGGGTACTTCAAGGGAAAAAAACCATAGAGATAGAACTAACAACTACTTCATTTTGTCAAGTTTCAAGGAGCTAGCAAAAACCGTGTTTGATTTAGAGTTTCAAAGACATCTATCTATATAGCAGAAAACAGAGTGAAACCTAAAATTTCAAAGTGTTACTGGAAACGAACGCTTGAACCTAGAAGAGTAAAAATTGGGCAGCCAAGTGGGATTAGTGAACTGATCATTACCACCAAGTATCATCAAGATTTGGTGAAAAATGTTTGCTGAGATTTCAGCAAACTAGTAGTTTTATGGAAGCTTGGCAACCCCTTTCAACGGAAGTGTTTTTCGCCAGTCTCTGCATGGGGTGCTTCAAGAGGAAACAAACCATAGAGATAGAACTTAGAACTACTTCATTTGCTCAAGTTTCAAGGAGCTAGCACAAACCGTGTTTGATTTAGAGTTTCAAACACATCTATCTATATAGCAGAAAACAGAGTGAAACCTAAAAATTCAAAGTGTTACTGGAAACGAACGCTTGAACCTAGAAGAGTGAAAATTGGGCAGCCAAGTGGGCTTAGTGAACTGATCATTACCACCAAGTATCATCAAGATTTGGTGAAAAAATGTTTGCTGAGATTTCAGCAAACTAGTAGTTTTTTGGAAGCTTGGCAACCCCTTTCAAACGAAAGTGTTCTTCGCCAGTCTCTGCATGGGGTACTTCAAGAGGAAACAAACCATAGAGATAGAACTTAGAACTAGTTCATTTGGTCAAGTTTCAAGGAGCTAGCACAAACCGTGTTTGATTTAGAATTCCAAACACAGCTATCTATGTAGGAGAAAACAGAGTGAAACCTAAAAATTCAAACTGTTACTGGAAACGAATGCTTCAACCTAGAAGAATAAAAATTGGGCAGCCAAGTGGGATTAGTGAACTGATCATTACCACCAAGTATCATCAAGATTTGGTGAAAAAATATTTGCTGAGATTTCAGCAAACTAGTAGTTTTTTGGAAGCTTGGCAACCCCTTTCAAACGAAAGTTTTCTTCGCCAGTCTCTGCATGGGGTACTTCAAGAGGAAACAAACCATAGAGATAGAACTTAGAACTACTTCATTTGGTCAAGTTTCAAGGAGCTAGCACAAACCGTGTTTGATTAGAGTTTCAAACACATCTATCTATATAACAGAAACAGAGTGAAACCTAAAAATTCAAACTGTTACTGGAAACGAACGCTTGAACCTAGAAGAGTGAAAGTTGGGCAGCCAAGTGGGATTAGTGAACTGATCATTACCACCAAGTATCATCAAGATTTGGTGAAAAAATGTTTGCTGAGATTTCAGCAAACTAGTAGTTTTTTGGAAGCTTGGCAACCCCTTTCAAACGAAAGTGTTCTTCGCCAGTCTCTGCATGGGGTACTTCAAGAGGAAACAAACCATAGAGATAGAACTTAGAACTACTTCATTTTGTCAAGTTTCACGGAGCTAGCACAAACCGTGTTTGATTTAGAGTTTCAAACACATCTATCTATATAACAGAAAACAGAGTGAAACCTAAAAATTCAAACTGTTACAGGAAACGAACGCTTGAACCTAGAAGAGTGAAAGTTGGGCAGCCAAGTGGGATTAGTGAACTGATCATTACCACCAAGTATCATCAAGATTTGGTGAAAAAATGTTTGCTGAGATTTCAGCAAACTAGTAGTTTTTTGGAAGCTTGGCAACCCCTTTCAAACGAAAGTGTTTTTCGCCCGTCTCTGCATGGGGTACTTCAAGAGGAAACAAACCATAGAGATAGAACTTAGAACTACTTCATTTGGTCAAGTTTCAAGGAGCTAGCACAAACCGTGTTTGATTTAGAGTTTCAAACACATCTATCTATGTAACAGAAAACAGAGTGAAACCTAAAAATTCAAAGTGTTACTGGAAACGAACGCTTGAACCTAGTAGAGTGAAAATTGGGCAGCCAAGTGGGCTTAGTGAACTGATCATTACCACCAAGTATCATCAAGATTTGGTGAAAAAATGTTTGCTGAGATTTCAGCAAACGAGAAGTTTTTTGGAAGCTTGGCAACCCCTTTCAAACGAAAGTGTTCTTCGCCAGTCTCTGCATGGGGTACTTCAAGAGGAAACAAACCATAGAGATAGAACTTAGAACTACTTCATTTTGTCAAGTTTCACGGAGCTAGCACAAACCGTGTTTGATTTAGAGTTTCGAGACATCTATCTATATAGCAGAAAACAGAGTGAAACCTAAAAATTCAAACTGTTACTGGAAACGAACGCTTGAACCTAGAAGAGTGAAAGTTGGGCAGCCAAGTGGGCTTAGTGAACTGATCATTACCACCAAGTATCATCAAGATTTGGTGAAAAAATGTTTGCTGAGATTTCAGCAAACTAGTAGTTTTTTGGAAGCTTGGCAACCCCTTTCAAACGAAAGTGTTCTTCGCCAGTCTCTGCATGGGGTACTTCAAGAGGAAACAAACCATAGAGATAGAACTTAGAACTACTTCATTTTGGTCAAGTTTCAAGGAGCTAGCACAAACCGTGTTTGATTTAGAATTCCAAACACAGCTATCTATGTAGGAGAAAACAGAGTGAAACCTAAAAATTCAAACTGTTACTGGAAACGAATGCTTCAACCTAGAAGAATAAAATTTGGGCAGCCAAGTGGGATTAGTGAACTGATCATTACCACCAAGTATCATCAAGATTTGGTGAAAAAATGTTTGCTGAGATTTCAGCAAACTAGTAGTTTTTTGGAAGCTTGGCAACCCCTTTCAAACGAAAGTGTTTTTCGCCAGTCTCTGCATGGGTACTTCAAGGGGAAAAAACCATAGAGATAGAACTAACAACTACTTCATTTTGTCAAGTTTCAAGGAGCTAGCAAAAACCGTGTTTGATTTAGAGTTTCAAAGACATCTATCTATATAGCAGAAAACAGAGTGAAACCTAAAATTTCAAAGTGTTACTGGAAACGAACGCTTGAACCTAGAAGAGTAAAAATTGGGCAGCCAAGTGGGATAGTGAACTGATCATTACCACCAAGTATCATCAAGATTTGGTGAAAAATGTTTGCTGAGATTTCAGCAAACTAGTAGTTTTATGGAAGCTTGGCAACCCCTTTCAAACGGAAGTGTTTTTCGCCAGTCTCTGCATGGGGTGCTTCAAGAGGAAACAAACCATAGAGATAGAACTTAGAACTACTTCATTTGCTCAAGTTTCAAGGAGCTAGCACAAACCGTGTTTGTTTAGAGTTTCAAACACATCTATCTATATAGCAGAAAACAGAGTGAAACCTAAAAATTCAAAGTGTTACTGGGAACGAACGCTTGAACCTAGAAGAGTGAAAATTGGGCAGCCAAGTGGGCTTAGTGAACTGATCATTACCACCAAGTATCATCAAGATTTGGTGAAAAAATGTTTGCTGAGATTTCAGCAAACTAGTAGTTTTTTGGAAGCTTGGCAACCCCTTTCAAACGAAAGTGTTCTTCGCCAGTCTCTGCATGGGGTACTTCAAGAGGAAACAAACCATAGAGATAGAACTTAGAACTAGTTCATTTGGTCAAGTTTCAAGGAGCTAGCACAAACCGTGTTTGATTTAGAATTCCAAACACAGCTATCTATGTAGGAGAAAACAGAGTGAAACCTAAAAATTCAAACTGTTACTGGAAACGAATGCTTCAACCTAGAAGAATAAAAATTGGGCAGCCAAGTGGGATTAGTGAACTGATCATTACCACCAAGTATCATCAAGATTTGGTGAAAAAATATTTGCTGAGATTTCAGCAAACTAGTAGTTTTTTGGAAGCTTGGCAACCCCTTTCAAACGAAAGTTTTCTTCGCCAGTCTCTGCATGGGGTACTTCAAGAGGAAACAAACCATAGAGATAGAACTTAGAACTACTTCATTTGGTCAAGTTTCAAGGAGCTAGCACAAACCGTGTTTGATTTAGAGTTTCAAACACATCTATCTATATAACAGAAAACAGAGTGAAACCTAAAAATTCAAACTGTTACTGGAAACGAACGCTTGAACCTAGAAGAGTGAAAGTTGGGCAGCCAAGTGGGATTAGTGAACTGATCATTACCACCAAGTATCATCAAGATTTGGTGAAAAAATGTTTGCTGAGATTTCAGCAAACTAGTAGTTTTTTGGAAGCTTGGCAACCCCTTTCAAACGAAAGTGTTCTTCGCCAGTCTCTGCATGGGGTACTTCAAGAGGAAACAAACCATAGAGATAGAACTTAGAACTACTTCATTTTGTCAAGTTTCACGGAGCTAGCACAAACCGTGTTTGATTTAGAGTTTCAAACACATCTATCTATATAACAGAAAACAGAGTGAAACCTAAAAATTCAAACTGTTACAGGAAACGAACGCTTGAACCTAGAAGAGTGAAAGTTGGGCAGCCAAGTGGGATTAGTGAACTGATCATTACCACCAAGTATCATCAAGATTTGGTGAAAAAATGTTTGCTGAGATTTCAGCAAACTAGTAGTTTTTTGGAAGCTTGGCAACCCCTTTCAAACGAAAGTGTTTTTCGCCCGTCTCTGCATGGGGTACTTCAAGAGGAAACAAACCATAGAGATAGAACTTAGAACTACTTCATTTGGTCAAGTTTCAAGGAGCTAGCACAAACCGTGTTTGATTTAGAGTTTCAAACACATCTATCTATGTAACAGAAAACAGAGTGAAACCTAAAAATTCAAAGTGTTACTGGAAACGAACGCTTGAACCTAGTAGAGTGAAAATTGGGCAGCCAAGTGGGCTTAGTAAACTGATCATTACCACCAAGTATCATCAAGATTTGGTGAAAAAATGTTTGCTGAGATTTCAGCAAACGAGAAGTTTTTTGGAAGCTTGGCAACCCCTTTCAAACGAAAGTGTTCTTCGCCAGTCTCTGCATGGGGTACTTCAAGAGGAAACAAACCATAGAGATAGAACTTAGAACTACTTCATTTTGTCAAGTTTCACGGAGCTAGCACAAACCGTGTTTGATTTAGAGTTTCGAGACATCTATCTATATAGCAGAAAACAGAGTGAAACCTAAAAATTCAAACTGTTACTGGAAACGAACGCTTGAACCTAGAAGAGTGAAAGTTGGGCAGCCAAGTGGGCTTAGTGAACTGATCATTACCACCAAGTATCATCAAGATTTGGTGAAAAAATGTTTGCTGAGATTTCAGCAAACTAGTAGTTTTTTGGAAGCTTGGCAACCCCTTTCAAACGAAAGTGTTCTTCGCCAGTCTCTGCATGGGGTACTTCAAGAGGAAACAAACCATAGAGATAGAACTTAGAACTACTTCATTTGGTCAAGTTTCAAGGAGCTAGCACAAACCGTGTTTGATTTAGAATTCCAAACACAGCTATCTATGTAGGAGAAAACAGAGTGAAACCTAAAAATTCAAACTGTTACTGGAAACGAATGCTTCAACCTAGAAGAATAAAAATTGGGCAGCCAAGTGGGATTAGTGAACTGATCATTGCCACCAAGTATCATCAAGATTTGGTGAAAAAATGTTTGCTGAGATTTCAGCAAACTAGTAGTTTTTTGGAAGCTTGGCAACCCCTTTCAAACGGAAGTGTTTTTCGCCAGTCTCTGCATGGGGTACTTCAATAGGAAACAAACCATAGAGATAGAACTTAGAACTACTTCATTTGGTCAAGTTTCAAGGAGCTAGCACAAACCGTGTTTGATTTAGAGTTTCAAACACATCTATCTATATAGCAGAAAACAGAGTGAAACCTAAAAATTCAAACAGTCACTGGAAACGAAAGCTTCAACCTAGAAGAATAAAATTTGGGCAGCCAAGTGGGATTAGTGAACTGATCATTACCACCAAGTATCATCAAGATTTGGTGAAAAAATGTTTGCTGAGATTTCAGCAAACTAGTAGTTTTTTGGAAGCTTGGCAACCCCTTTCAAACGAAAGTGTTTTTCGCCAGTCTCTGCATGGGGTACTTCAAGGGGAAAAAACCATAGAGATAGAACTAACAACTACTTCATTTTGTCAAGTTTCAAGGAGCTAGCAAAAACCGTGTTTGATTTAGAGTTTCAAAGACATCTATCTATATAGCAGAAAACAGAGTGAAACCTAAAATTTCAAAGTGTTACTGGAAACGAACGCTTGAACCTAGAAGAGTAAAAATTGGGCAGCCAAGTGGGATTAGTGAACTGATCATTACCACCAAGTATCATCAAGATTTGGTGAAAAATGTTTGCTGAGATTTCAGCAAACTAGTAGTTTTATGGAAGCTTGGCAACCCCTTTCAAACGGAAGTGTTTTTCGCCAGTCTCTGCATGGGGTGCTTCAAGAGGAAACAAACCATAGAGATAGAACTTAGAACTACTTCATTTGCTCAAGTTTCAAGGAGCTAGCACAAACCGTGTTTGATTTAGAGTTTCAAACACATCTATCTATATAGCAGAAAACAGAGTGAAACCTAAAAATTCAAAGAGTTACTGGAAACGAACGCTTGAACCTAGAAGAGTGAAAATTGGGCAGCCAAGTGGGCTTAGTGAACTGATCATTACCACCAAGTATCATCAATATTTGGTGAAAAAATGTTTGCTGAGATTTCAGCAAACTAGTCGTTTTTTGGAAGCTTGGCAACCCCTTTCAAACGAAAGTGTTTTTCGCCAGTCTCTGCATGGGGTACTTCAAGAGGAAACAAACCATAGAGATAGAACTTAGAACTACTTCATTTTGTCAAGTTTCAAGGAGCTAGCACAAACCGTGTTTGATTTAGAGTTTCAAACACATCTATCTATATAACAGAAAACAGAGTGAAACCTAAAATTTCAAAGTGTTACTGGAAACGAACGCTTGAACCTAGAAGAGTGAAAGTTGGGCAGCCAAGTGGGATTAGTGAACTGATCATTACCACCAATTATCATCAAGATTTGGTGAAAAAATGTTTGCTGAGATTTCAGCAAACTAGTAGTTTTTTGGAAGCTTGGCAACCCCTTTCAAACTAAAGTGTTCTTCGCCAGTCTCTGCATGGGGTACTTCAAGAGGAAACAAACCATAGAGATAGAACTTAGAACTACTTCATTTTGTCAAGTTTCACGGAGCTAGCACAAACCGTGTTTGATTTAGAGTTTCAAGCACATCTATCTATATAACAGAAAACAGAGTGAAACCTAAAAATTCAAACTGTTACTGGAAACTAACTCTTGAACCTAGAAGAGTGAAAGTTGGGCAGCCAAGTGGGATTAGTGAACTGATCATTACCACCAAGTATCATCAAGATTTGGTGAAAAAATGTTTGCTGAGATTTTAGCAAACTAGTAGTTTTTTGGAGCTTGGCAACCCCTTTCAAACGAAAGTGTTTTTCGCCAGTCTCTGCATGGGGTACTTCAAGAGGAAAAAAACCATAGAGATAGAACTTAGAACTACTTCATTTGGTCAAGTTTCAAGGAGCTAGCACAAACCGTGTTTGATTTAGAATTCCAAACACAGCTATCTATGTAGGAGAAAACAGAGTGAAACCTAAAAATTCAAACTGCTACTGGAAACGAATGCTTCAACCTAGAAGAATAAAAATTGGGCAGCCAAGTGGGATTAGTGAACTGATCATTACCACCAAGTATCATCAAGATTTGGTGAAAAAATGTTTGCTGAGATTTCAGCAAACTAGTAGTTTTTTGGAAGCTTGGCAACCCCTTTCAAACGAAAGTGTTCTTCGCCAGTCTCTGCATGGGGTACTTCAAGAGGAAACAAACCATAGAGACAGAACTTAGAACTACTTCATTTTGTCAAGTTTCACGGAGCTAGCACAAACCGTGTTTGATTTAGAGTTTCAAGCACATCTATCTATATAACAGAAAACAGAGTGAAACCTAAAAATTCAAACTGTTACTGGAAACGAACGCTTGAACCTAGAAGAGTGAAAGTTGGGCAGCCAAGTGGGCTTAGTGAACTGATCATTACCACCAAGTATCATCAAGATTTGGTGAAAAAATGTTTGCTGAGATTTCAGCAAACGAGAAGTTTTTTGGAAGCTTGGCAACCCCTTTCAAACGAAAGTGTTTTTCGCCAGTCTCTGCATGGGGTACTTCAAGAGGAAACAAACCATAGAGATAGAACTTAGAACTACTTCATTTTGTCAAGTTTCACGGAGCTAGCACAAACCGTGTTTGATTTAGAGTTTCGAGACATCTATCTATATAGCAGAAAACAGAGTGAAACCTAAAAATTCAAACTGTTACTGGAAACGAACGCTTGAACCTAGAAGAGTGAAAGTTGGGCAGCCAAGTGGGCTTAGTGAACTGATCATTACCACCAAGAATCATCAAGATTTGGTGAAAAAATGTTTGCTGAGATTTCAGCAAACTAGTAGTTTTTTGGAAGCTTGGCAACCCCTTTCAAACGAAAGTGTTTTTCGCCAGTCTCTGCATGGGGTACTTCAAGAGGAAACAAACCATAGAGATAGAACTTAGAACTATTTCATTTGGTCAAGTTTCAAGGAGCTAGCACAAACCGTGTTTGATTTAGAATTCCAAACACAGCTATCTATGTAGGAGAAAACAGAGTGAAACCTAAAAATTCAAACTGTTACTGGAAACGAATGCTTCAACCTAGAAGAATAAAAATTGGGCAGCCAAGTGGGATTAGTGAACTGATCATTACCACCAAGTATCATCAAGATTTGGTGAAAAAATGTTTGCTGAGATTTCAGCAAACTAGTAGATTTTGGAAGCTTGGCAACCCCTTTCAAACGAAAGTGTTTTTCGCCAGTCTCTGCATGGGGTACTTCCAGAGGAAACAAACCATAGAGATAGAACTTACAACTACTTCATTTTGTCAAGTTTCAAGGAGCTAGCACAAACCGTGTTTGATTTAGAGATTCAAAGACATCTATCTATATAGCAGAAAACAGAGTGAAACCTAAAATTTCAAAGTGTTACTGGAAACGAACGCTTGAACCTAGAAGAGTGAAAGTTGGGCAGCCAAGTGGGATTAGTGAACTGATCATTACAACCAAGTATCATCAAGATTTTGTGAAAAAATGTTTGCTGAGATTTCAGCAAACTAGTAGTTTTTTGGAAGCTTGGCAACCCCTTTCAAACGAAAGTGTTTTTCGCCAGTCTCTGCAAGGGGTACTTCAAGAGGAAACAAACCATAGAGATAGAACTTAGAACTACTTCATTTGGTCAAGTTTCAAGGAGCTAGCACAAACCGTGTTTGATTTAGAGTTTCAAACACATCTATCTATATAGCAGAACACAGAGTGAAACCTAAAATTTCAAAGTGTTACTGGAAACGAACGCTTGAACCTAGAAGAGTGAAAATTGGGCAGCCAAGTGGGCTTAGTGAACTGATCATTACCACCAAGTATCATCAAGATTTGGTGAAAAAATGTTTGCTGAGATTTCAGCAAACGAGTAGTTTTTTGGAAGCTTGGCAACCCCTTTCAAACGAAAGTGTTTTTCGCCAGTCTTTGCATGGGGTACTTCAAGAGGAAACAAACCATAGAGATAGAACTTAGAACTACTTCATTTGGTCAAGTTTCAAGGAGCTAGCACAAACCGTGTTTGATTTAGAATTCCAAACACAGCTATCTATGTAGGAGAAAACAGAGTGAAACCTAAAAATTCAAACTGTTACTGGAAACGAATGCTTCAACCTAGAAGAATAAAAATTGGGCAGCCAAGTGGCATTAGTGAACTGATCATTACCACCAAGTATCATCAAGGTTTGGTGAAAAAATGTTTGCTGAGATTTCAGCAAACTAGTAGATTTTTTAAGCTTGGCAACCCCTTTCAAACGAAAGTGTTTTTCGCCAGTCTCTGCATGGGGTACTTCCAGAGGAAACAAACCATAGAGATAGAACTTACAACTACTTCATTTTGTCAAGTTTCAAGGAGCTAGCACAAACCGTGTTTGATTTAGAGTTTCAAAGACATCTATCTATATAACAGAAAACAGAGTGAAACCTAAAATTTCAAAGTGTTACTGGAATCGAACGCTTGAACCTAGAAGAGTAAAAATTGGGCAGCCAAGTGGGCTTAGTGAACTGATCATTACCACCAAGTATCATCAAGTTTTGGTGAAAAAATGTTTGCTGAGATTTCTGCAAACTAGTAGTTTTTTGGAAGCTTGGCAACCCCTTTCAAACGGAAGTGTTTTTCGCCAGTCTCTGCATGGGGTACTTCAAGAGGAAACAAACCATAGAGATAGAACATAGAACTACTTCATTTGGTCAAGTTTCAAGGAGCTATCACAAACCGTGTTTGATTTAGAGTTTCAAACACATCTATCTATATAGCAGAAAACAGAATGAAACCTAAAAATTCAAACAGTCACTGGAAACGAAAGCTTCAACCTAGAAGAATAAAAATTGGGCAGCCAAGTGGGATTAGTGAACTGATCATTACCACCAAGTATCATCAAGATTTGGTGAAAAAATGTTTGCTGAGATTTCTGCAAACTAGTTATTTTTTTAAAGCTTGGCAACCCCTTTCAAACGAAAGTGTTTTTCGCCAGTCTCTGCATGGGGTACTTCAAGAGGAAAAAAACCATAGAGATAGAACTAACAACTACTTCATTTTGTCAAGTTTCAAGGAGCTAGCAAAAACCGTGTTTGATTTAGAGTTTCAAAGACATCTATCTATATAGCAGAAAACAGAGTGAAACCTAAAATTTCAAAGTGTTACTGGAAACGAACGCTTGAACCTAGAAGAGTAAAAATTGGGCAGCCAAGTGGGATTAGTGAACTGATCATTACCACCAAGTATCATCAAGATTTGGTGAAAAAATTTTTGCTGAGATTACAGCAAACTAGTAGTTTTTTGGAAGCTTGGCAACCCCTTTCAAACGGAAGTGTTTTTCGTTAGTCTCTGCATGGGGTACTTCAAGAGGAAACAAACCATAGAGATAGAACTTAGAACTACTTCATTTGCTCAAGTTTCAAGGAGCTAGCACAAACCGTGTTTGATTTAGAGTTTCAAACACATCTATCTATATAGCAGAAAACAGAGTGAAACCTAAAAATTCAAAGTGTTACTGGAAACGAACGCTTGAACCTAGAAGAGTGAAAATTGGGCAGCCAAGTGGGCTTAGTGAACTGATCATTACCACCAAGTATCATCAAGATTTGGTGAAAAAATGTTTGCTGAGATTTCAGCAAACTAGTAGTTTTTTGGAAGCTTGGCAACCCCTTTCAAACGAAAGTGTTCTTCGCCAGTCTCTGCATGGGGTACTTCAAGAGGAAACAAACCATAGAGATAGAACTTAGAACTACTTCATTTGGTCAAGTTTCAAGGAGCTAGCACAAACCGTGTTTGATTTAGAATTCCAAACACAGCTATCTATGTAGGAGAAAACAGAGTGAAACCTAAAAATTCAAACTGTTACTGGAAACGAATGCTTCAACCTAGAAGAATAAAAATTGGGCAGCCAAGTGGGATTAGTGAACTGATCATTACCACCAAGTATCATCAAGATTTGGTGAAAAAATATTTGCTGAGATTTCAGCAAACTAGTAGTTTTTTGGAAGCTTGGCAAACCCTTTCAAACGAAAGTTTTCTTCGCCAGTCTCTGCATGGGGTACTTCAAGAGGAAACAAACCATAGAGATAGAACTTAGAACTACTTCATTTGGTCAAGTTTCAAGGAGCTAGCACAAACCGTGTTTGATTTAGAGTTTCAAACACATCTATCTATATAACAGAAAACAGAGTGAAACCTAAAAATTCAAACTGTTACTGGAAACGAACGCTTGAACCTAGAAGAGTGAAAGTTGGGCAGCCAAGTGGGATTAGTGAACTGATCATTACCACCAAGTATCATCAAGATTTGGTGAAAAAATGTTTGCTGAGATTTCAGCAAACTAGTAGTTTTTTGGAAGCTTGGCAACCCCTTTCAAACGAAAGTGTTCTTCGCCAGTCTCTGCATGGGGTACTTCAAGAGGAAACAAACCATAGAGATAGAACTTAGAACTACTTCATTTGGTCAAGTTTCACGGAGCTAGCACAAACCGTGTTTGATTTAGAGTTTCAAACACATCTATCTATATAACAGAAAACAGAGTGAAACCTAAAAATTCAAACTGTTACAGGAAAGGAACGCTTGAACCTAGAAGAGTGAAAGTTGGGCAGCCAAGTGGGATTAGTGAACTGATCATTACCACCAAGTATCATCAAGATTTGGTGAAAAAATGTTTGCTGAGATTTCAGCAAACTAGTAGTTTTTTGGAAGCTTGGCAACCCCTTTCAAACGAAAGTGTTTTTCGCCCGTCTCTGCATGGGGTACTTCAAGAGGAAACAAACCATAGAGATAGAACTTAGAACTACTTCATTTGGTCAAGTTTCAAGGAGCTAGCACAAACCGTGTTTGATTTAGAGTTTCAAACACATCTATCTATATAACAGAAAACAGAGTGAAACCTAAAAATTCAAAGTGTTACTGGAAACGAACGCTTGAACCTAGTAGAGTGAAAATTGGGCAGCCAAGTGGGCTTAGTGAACTGATCATTACCACCAAGTATCATCAAGATTTGGTGAAAAAATGTTTGCTGAGATTTCAGCAAACGAGAAGTTTTTTGGAAGCTTGGCAACCCCTTTCAAACGAAAGTGTTCTTCGCCAGTCTCTGCATGGGGTACTTCAAGAGGAAACAAACCATAGAGATAGAACTTAGAACTACTTCATTTTGTCAAGTTTCACGGAGCTAGCACAAACCGTGTTTGATTTAGAGTTTCGAGACATCTATCTATATAGCAGAAAACAGAGTGAAACCTAAAAATTCAAACTGTTACTGGAAACGAACGCTTGAACCTAGAAGAGTGAAAGTTGGGCAGCCAAGTGGGCTTAGTGAACTGATCATTACCACCAAGTATCATCAAGATTTGGTGAAAAAATGTTTGCTGAGATTTCAGCAAACTAGTAGTTTTTTGGAAGCTTGGCAACCCCTTTCAAACGAAAGTGTTTTTCGCCAGTCTCTGCATGGGGTACTTCAAGAGGAAACAAACCATAGAGATAGAACTTAGAACTACTTCATTTGGTCAAGTTTCAAGGAGCTAGCACAAACCGTGTTTGATTTAGAATTCCAAACACAGCTATCTATGTAGGAGAAAACAGAGTGAAACCTAAAAATTCAAACTGTTACTGGAAACGAATGCTTCAACCTAGAAGAATAAAAATTGGGCAGCCAAGTGGGATTAGTGAACTGATCATTACCACCAAGTATCATCAAGATTTGGTGAAAAAATATTTGCTGAGATTTCAGCAAACTAGTAGTTTTTTGGAAGCTTGGCAACCCCTTTCAAACGAAAGTTTTCTTCGCCAGTCTCTGCATGGGGTACTTCAAGAGGAAACAAACCATAGAGATAGAACTTAGAACTACTTCATTTGGTCAAGTTTCAAGGAGCTAGCACAAACCGTGTTTGATTTAGAGTTTCAAATACATCTATCTATATAACAGAAAACAGAGTGAAACCTAAAAATTCAAACTGTTACTGGAAACGAACGCTTGAACCTAGAAGAGTGAAAGTTGGGCAGCCAAGTGGGATTAGTGAACTGATCATTACCACCAAGTATCATCAAGATTTGGTGAAAAAATGTTTGCTGAGATTTCAGCAAACTAGTAGTTTTTTGGAAGCTTGGCAACCCCTTTCAAACGAAAGTGTTCTTCGCCAGTCTCTGCATGGGGTACTTCAAGAGGAAACAAACCATAGAGATAGAACTTAGAACTACTTCATTTGGTCAAGTTTCACGGAGCTAGCACAAACCGTGTTTGATTTAGAGTATCAAACACATCTATCTATATAACAGAAAACAGAGTGAAACCTAAAAATTCAAACTGTTACAGGAAACGAACGCTTGAACCTAGAAGAGTGAAAGTTGGGCAGCCAAGTGGGATTAGTGAACTGATCATTACCACCAAGTATCATCAAGATTTGGTGAAAAAATGTTTGCTGAGATTTCAGCAAACTAGTAGTTTTTTGGAAGCTTGGCAACCCCTTTCAAACGAAAGTGTTTTTCGCCCGTCTCTGCATGGGGTACTTCAAGAGGAAACAAACCATAGAGATAGAACTTAGAACTACTTCATTTGGTCAAGTTTCAAGGAGCTAGCACAAACCGTGTTTGATTTAGAGTTTCAAACACATCTATCTATATAACAGAAAACAGAGTGAAACCTAAAAATTCAAAGTGTTACTGGAAACGAACGCTTGAACCTAGTAGAGTGAAAATTGGGCAGCCAAGTGGGCTTAGTGAACTGATCATTACCACCAAGTATCATCAAGATTTGGTGAAAAAATGTTTGCTGAGATTTCAGCAAACGAGTAGTTTTTTGGAAGCTTGGCAACCCCTTTCAAACGAAAGTGTTCTTCGCCAGTCTCTGCATGGGGTACTTCAAGAGGAAACAAACCATAGAGATAGAACTTAGAACTACTTCATTTTGTCAAGTTTCACGGAGCTAGCACAAACCGTGTTTGATTTAGAGTTTCGAGACATCTATCTATATAGCAGAAAACAGAGTGAAACCTAAAAATTCAAACTGTTACTGGAAACGAACGCTTGAACCTAGAAGAGTGAAAGTTGGGCAGCCAAGTGGGCTTAGTGAACTGATCATTACCACCAAGTATCATCAAGATTTGGTGAAAAAATGTTTGCTGAGATTTCAGCAAACTAGTAGTTTTTTGGAAGCTTGGCAACCCCTTTCAAATGAAAGTGTTTTTCGCCAGTCTCTGCATGGGGTACTTCAATGGGAAACAAACCATGGAATTAGAACTTAGAACTACTTCATTTGGTCAAGTTTCAAGGAGCTAGCACAAACCGTGTTTGATTTAGAATTCCAAACACAGCTATCTATGTAGGAGAAAACAGAGTGAAACCTAAAAATTCAAACTGTTACTGGAAACGAATGCTTCAACCTAGAAGAATAAAAATTGGGCAGCCAAGTGGGCTTAGTGAACTGATCATTACCACCAAGTATCATCAAGATTTGGTGAAAAAATGTTTGCTGAGATTTCAGCAAACTAGTAGTTTTTTGGAAGCTTGGCAACCCCTTTCAAACGAAAGTGTTTTTCGCCAGTCACTGCATGGGGTACTTCAAGAGGAAACAAAACATAGAGATAGAACTTAGAACTACTTCATTTGGTCAAGTTTTAAGGAGCTAGCACAAACCGTGTTTGATTTAGAATTCCAAACACAGCTATCTATGTAGGAGAAAACAGAGTGAAACATAAAAATTCAAACTGTTACTGGAAACGAAAGCTTCAACCTAGAAGAATAAAATTTGGGCAGCCAAGTGGGATTAGTGAACTGATCATTACCACCAAGTATCATCAAGATTTGGTGAAAAAATGTTTGCTGAGATTTCAGCAAACTAGTAGTTTTTTGGAAGCTTGGCAACCCCTTTCAAACGGAAGTGTTTTTCGCCAGTCTCTGCATGGGGTACTTCAAGAGGAAAAAAACCATAGAGATAGAACTTAGAACTACTTCATTTGGTCAAGTTTCAAGGAGCTAGCACAAACCGTGTTTTATTTAGAGTTTCAAACACATCTATCTATATAGCAGAAAACAGAGTGAAACCTAAAATTTCAAAGTGTTACTGGAAACGAACGCTTGAACCTAGAAGAGTAAAAATAGGGCAGCCAAGTGGGCTTAGTGAACTGATCATTACCACCAAGTATCATCAAGTTTTGCTGAAAAAATGTTTGCTGAGATTTCAGCAAACTAGTTGTTTTTTGGAAGCTTGGCAACCCCTTTAAAACGAAAGTGTTTTTCGCCAGTCTCTGCATGGGGTACTTCCAGAGGAAACAATCCATAGAGATAGAACTTAGAACTACTTCATTTGCTCAAGTTTCAAGGAGCTAGCACAAACCGTGTTTGATTTAGAGTTTCAAAGACATCTATCTATATAGCAGAAAACAGAGTGAAACCTAAAAATTCAAAGTGTTACTGGAAACGAACGCTTGAACCTAGAAGAGTGAAAATTGGGCAGCCAAGTGGGCTTAGTGAACTGCTCATTACCACCAAGTATCATCAAGATTTGGTGAAAAAATGTTTGCTGAGATTTCAGCAAACTAGTAGTTTTTTGGAAGCTTGGCAACCCCTTTCAAACGAAAGTGTTTTTCGCCAGTCTCTGCATGGGGTACTTCAAGAGGAAACAAACCGTAGAGATAGAACTTAGAACTACTTCATTTGGTCAAGTTTCAAGGAGCTAGCACAAACGGTGTTTGATTTAGAGTTTCAAACACATCTATCTATATAGCAGAAAACAGAGTGAAACCTAAAAATTCAAACAGTCACTGGAAACAAAAGCTTCAACCTAGAAGAATAAAAATTGGGCAGCCAAGTGGGATTAGTGAACTGATCATTACCACCAAGTATCATCAAGATTTGGTGAAAAAATGTTTGCTGAGATTTCAGCAAACTAGTTATTTTTTTAAAGCTTGGCAACCCCTTTCAAACGAAAGTGTTTTTCGCCAGTCTCTGCATGGGGTACTTCAAGAGGAAAAAAACCATAGAGATAGAACTAACAACTACTTCATTTTGTCAAGTTTCAAGGAGCTAGCAAAAACCGTGTTTGATTTAGAGTTTCAAAGACATCTATCTATATAGCAGAAAACAGAGTGAAACCTAAAATTTCAAAGTGTTACTGGAAACGAACGCTTGAACCTAGAAGAGTAAAAATTGGGCAGCCAAGTGGGATTAGTGAACTGATCATTACCACCAAGTATCATCAAGATTTGGTGAAAAAATTTTTGCTGAGATTTCAGCAAACTAGTAGTTTTTTGGAAGCTTGGCAACCCCTTTCAAACGGAAGTGTTTTTCGCCAGTCTCTGCATGGGGTACTTCAAGAGGAAACAAACCATAGAGATAGAACGTAGAACTACTTCATTTGCTCAAGTTTCAAGGAGCTAGCACAAACCGTGTTTGATTTAGAGTTTCAAACACATCTATCTATATAGCAGAAAACAGAGTGAAACCTAAAAATTCAAAGTGTTACTGGAAACGAACGCTTGAACCTAGAAGAGTGAAAATTGGGCAGCCAAGTGGGCTTAGTGAACTGATCATTACCACCAAGTATCATCAAGATTTGGTGAAAAAATGTTTGCTGAGATTTCAGCAAACTAGTAGTTTTTTGGAAGCTTGGCAACCCCTTTCAAACGAAAGTGTTCTCCGCCAGTCTCTGCATGGGGTACTTCAAGAGGAAACAAACCATAGAGATAGAACTTAGAACTACTTCATTTGGTCAAGTTTCAAGGAGCTAGCACAAACCGTGTTGATTTAGAGTTTCAAACACATCTATCTATATAACAGAAAACAGAGTGAAACCTAAAAATTCAAACTGTTACTGGAAACGAACGCTTGAACCTAGAAGAGTGAAAGTTGGGCAGCCAAGTGGGATTAGTGAACTGATCATTACCACCAAGTATCATCAAGATTTGGTGAAAAAATGTTTGCTGAGATTTCAGCAAACTAGTAGTTTTTTGGAAGCTTGGCAACCTTTTTCAAACGAAAGTGTTCTTCGCCAGTCTCTGCATGGGGTACTTCAAGAGGAAACAAACCATAGAGATAGAACTTAGAACTACTTCATTTGGTCAAGTTTCACGGAGCTAGCACAAACCGTGTTTGATTTAGAGTTTCAAACACATCTATCTATATAACAGAAAACAGAGTGAAACCTAAAAATTCAAACTGTTACAGGAAACGAACGCTTGAACCTAGAAGAGTGAAAGTTGGGCAGCCAAGTGGGATTAGTGAACTGATCATTACCACCAAGTATCATCAAGATTTGGTGAAAAAATGTTTGCTGAGATTTCAGCAAACTAGTAGTTTTTTGGAAGCTTGGCAACCCCTTTCAAACGAAAGTGTTTTTCGCCCGTCTCTGCATGGGGTACTTCAAGAGGAAACAAACCATAGAGATAGAACTTAGAACTACTTCATTTGGTCAAGTTTCAAGGAGCTAGCACAAACCGTGTTTGATTTAGAGTTTCAAACACATCTATCTATATAACAGAAAACAGAGTGAAACCTAAAAATTCAAAGTGTTACTGGAAACGAACGCTTGAACCTAGTAGAGTGAAAATTGGGCAGCCAAGTGGGCTTAGTGAACTGATCATTACCACCAAGTATCATCAAGATTTGGTGAAAAAATGTTTGCTGAGATTTCAGCAAACGAGAAGTTTTTTGGAAGCTTGGCAACCCCTTTCAAACGAAAGTGTTCTTCGCCAGTCTCTGCATGGGGTACTTCAAGAGGAAACAAACCATAGAGATAGAACTTAGAACTACTTCATTTTGTCAAGTTTCAGGAGCTAGCACAAACCGTGTTTGATTTAGAGTTTCGAGACATCTATCTATATAGCAGAAAACAGAGTGAAACCTAAAAATTCAAACTGTTACTGGAAACGAACGCTTGAACCTAGAAGAGTGAAAGTTGGGCAGCCAAGTGGGCTTAGTGAACTGATCATTACCACCAAGTATCATCAAGATTTGGTGAAAAAATGTTTGCTGAGATTTCAGCAAACTAGTAGTATTTTGGAAGCTTGGAAACCCCTTTCAAATGAAAGTGTTTTTCGCCAGTC
Source organism: Callospermophilus lateralis (assembly GCF_048772815.1). Classification (NCBI taxonomy): domain Eukaryota; kingdom Metazoa; phylum Chordata; class Mammalia; order Rodentia; family Sciuridae; genus Callospermophilus; species Callospermophilus lateralis. The sequence goes on along the minus strand of NW_027510560.1, from coordinate 13,274 downwards.
TCTGCATGGGGTACTTCAATGGGAAACAAACCATGGAATTAGAACTTAGAACTACTTCATTTGGTCAAGTTTCAAGGAGCTAGCACAAACCGTGTTTGATTTAGAATTCCAAACACAGCTATCTATGTAGGAGAAAACAGAGTGAAACCTAAAAATTCAAACTGTTACTGGAAACGAATGCTTCAACCTAGAAGAATAAAAATTGGGCAGCCAAGTGGGCTTAGTGAACTGATCATTACCACCAAGTATCATCAAGATTTGGTGAAAAAATGTTTGCTGAGATTTCAGCAAACTAGTAGTTTTTTGGAAGCTTGGCAACCCCTTTCAAACGAAAGTGTTTTTCGCCTGTCACTGCATGGGGTACTTCAAGAGGAAACAAACCATAGAGATAGAACTTAGAACTACTTCATTTGGTCAAGTTTTAAGGAGCTAGCACAAACCGTGTTTGATTTAGAATTCCAAACACAGCTATCTATGTAGGAGAAAACAGAGTGAAACATAAAAATTCAAACTGTTACTGGAAACGAAAGCTTCAACCTAGAAGAATAAAATTTGGGCAGCCAAGTGGGATTAGTGAACTGATCGTTACCACCAAGTATCATCAAGATTTGGTGAAAAAATATTTGCTGAGATTTCAGCAAACTAGTAGTTTTTTGGAAGCTTGGCAACCCCTTTCAAACGGAAGTGTTTTTCGCCAGTCTCTGCATGGGGTACTTCAAGAGGAAAAAAACCATAGAGATAGAACTTAGAACTACTTCATTTGGTCAAGTTTCAAGGAGCTAGCACAAACCGTGTTTTATTTAGAGTTTCAAACACATCTATCTATATAGCAGAAAAGAGAGTGAAACCTAAAATTTCAAAGTGTTACTGGAAACGAACGCTTGAACCTAGAAGAATAAAAATAGGGCAGCCAAGTGGGCTTAGTGAACTGATCATTATCACCAAGTATCATCAAGTTTTGCTGAAAAAATGTTTGCTGAGATTTCAGCAAACTAGTTGTTTTTTGGAAGCTTGGCAACCCCTTTAAAACGAAAGTGTTTTTCGCCAGTCTCTGCATGGGGTACTTCAAGAGGAAACAATCCATAGAGATAGAACTTAGAACTACTTCATTTGCTCAAGTTTCAAGGAGCTAGCACAAACCGTGTTTGATTTAGAGTTTCAAAGACATCTATCTATATAGCAGAAAACAGAGTGAAACCTAAAAATTCAAAGTGTTACTGGAAACGAACGCTTGAACCTAGAAGAGTGAAAATTGGGCAGCCAAGTGGGCTTAGTGAACTGCTCATTACCACCAAGTATCATCAAGATTTGGTGAAAAAATGTTTGCTGAGATTTCAGCAAACTAGTAGTTTTTTGGAAGCTTGGCAACCCCTTTCAAACGAAAGTGTTTTTCGCCAGTCTCTGCATGGGGTACTTCAAGAGGAAACAAACCGTAGAGATAGAACTTAGAACTACTTCATTTGGTCAAGTTTCAAGGAGCTAGCACAAACCGTGTTTGATTTAGAATTCCAAACACAGCTATCTATGTAGGAGAAAACAGAGTGAAACCTAAAAATTCAAACTGTTACTGGAAACGAATGCTTCAACCTAGAAGAATAAAAATTGGGCAGCCAAGTGGGATTAGTGAACTGATCATTACCACCAAGTATCATCAAGATTTGGTGAAAAAATGTTTGCTGAGATTTCAGCAAACTAGAAGTTTTTTGGAAGCTTGGCAACCCCTTTCAAACGAAAGTGTTCTTCGCCAGTCTCTGCATGGGGTACTTCAAGAGGAAACAAACCATAGAGATAGAACTTAGAACTACTTCATTTTGTCAAGTTTCACAGAGCTAGCACAAACCGTGTTTGATTTAGAGTTTCGAGACATCTATCTATATAGCAGAAAAGAGAGTGAAACCTAAAAATTCAAACTGTTACTGGAAACGAACGCTTGAACCTAGAAGAGTGAAAGTTGGGCAGCCAAGTGGGCTTAGTGAACTGATCATTACCACCAAGTATCATCAAGATTTGGTGAAAAAATGTTTGCTGAGATTTCAGCAAACTAGTAGTTTTTTGGAAGCTTGGCAACCCCTTTCAAACGAAAGTGTTTTTCGCCAGTCTCTGCATGGGGTACTTCAAGAGGAAACAAACCATAGAGATAGAACTTAGAACTTCTTCATTTGGTCAAGTTTCACGGAGCTAGCACAAACCGTGTTTGATTTAGAGTTTCAAACACATCTATCTATATAGCAGAAAACAGAATGAAACCTAAAAATTCAAACAGTCACTGGAAACGAAAGCTTCAACCTAGAAGAATAAAAATTGGGCAGCCAAGTGGGATTAGTGAACTGATCATTACCACCAAGTATCATCAAGATTTGGTGAAAAAATGTTTGCTGAGATTTCAGCAAACTAGTTATTTTTTTAAAGCTTGGCAACCCCTTTCAAACGAAAGTGTTTTTCGCCAGTCTCTGCATGGGGTACTTCAAGAGGAAAAAAACCATAGAGATAGAACTAACAACTACTTCATTTTGTCAAGTTTCAAGGAGCTAGCACAAACCGTGTTTGATTTAGAGTTTCAAACACATCTATCTATATAGCAGAAAACAGAGTGAAACCTAAAAATTCAAAGTGTTACTGGAAACGAACGCTTGAACCTAGAAGAGTGAAAATTGGTCAGCCAAGTGGGCTTAGTGAACTGATCATTACCACCAAGTATCATCAAGATTTGGTGAAAAAATGTTTGCTGAGATTTCAGCAAACTAGTAGTTTTTTGGAAGCTTGGCAACCCCTTTCAAACGAAAGTGTTCTTCGCCAGTCTCTGCATGGGGTACTTCAAGAGGAAACAAACCATAGAGATAGAACTTAGAACTACTTCATTTGGTCAAGTTTCAAGGAGCTAGCACAAACCGTGTTTGATTTAGAATTCCAAACACAGCTATCTATGTAGGAGAAAACAGAGTGAAACCTAAAAATTCAAACTGTTACTGGAAACGAATGCTTCAACCTAGAAGAATAAAAATTGGGCAGCCAAGTGGGATTAGTGAACTGATCATTACCACCAAGTATCATCAAGATTTGGTGAAAAAATATTTGCTGAGATTTCAGCAAACTAGTAGTTTTTTGGAAGCTTGGCAACCCCTTTCAAACGAAAGTGTTCTTCGCCAGTCTCTGCATTTGGTACTTCAAGAGGAAACAAACCATAGAGATAGAACTTAGAACTACTTCATTTGGTCAAGTTTCAAGGAGCTAGCACAAACCGTGTTTGATTTAGAGTTTCAAACACATTATCTATATAACAGAAAACAGAGTGAAACCTAAAAATTCAAACTGTTACTGGAAACGAACGCTTGAACCTAGAAGAGTGAAAGTTGGGCAGCCAAGTGGGATTAGTGAACTGATCATTACCACCAAGTATCATCAAGATTTGGTGAAAAAATGTTTGCTGAGATTTCAGCAAACTAGTAGTTTTTTGGAAGCTTGGCAACCTTTTTCAAACGAAAGTGTTCTTCGCCAGTCTCTGCATGGGGTACTTCAAGAGGAAACAAACCATAGAGATAGAACTTAGAACTACTTCATTTGGTCAAGTTTCACGGAGCTAGCACAAACCGTGTTTGATTTAGAGTTTCAAACACATCTATCTATATAACAGAAAACAGAGTGAAACCTAAAAATTCAAACTGTTACAGGAAACGAACGCTTGAACCTAGAAGAGTGAAAGTTGGGCAGCCAAGTGGGATTAGTGAACTGATCATTACCACCAAGTATCATCAAGATTTGGTGAAAAAATGTTTGCTGAGATTTCAGCAAACTAGTAGTTTTTTGGAAGCTTGGCAACCCCTTTCAAACGAAAGTGTTTTTCGCCCGTCTCTGCATGGGGTACTTCAAGAGGAAACAAACCATAGAGATAGAACTTAGAACTACTTCATTTGGTCAAGTTTCAAGGAGCTAGCACAAACCGTGTTTGATTTAGAGTTTCAAACACATCTATCTATATAACAGAAAACAGAGTGAAACCTAAAAATTCAAAGTGTTACTGGAAACGAACGCTTGAACCTAGTAGAGTGAAAATTGGGCAGCCAAGTGGGCTTAGTGAACTGATCATTACCACCAAGTATCATCAAGATTTGGTGAAAAAATGTTTGCTGAGATTTCAGCAAACGAGAAGTTTTTTGGAAGCTTGGCAACCCCTTTCAAACGAAAGTGTTCTTCGCCAGTCTCTGCTTGGGGTACTTCAAGAGGAAACAAACCATAGAGATAGAACTTAGAACTACTTCATTTTGTCAAGTTTCACGGAGCTAGCACAAACCGTGTTTGATTTAGAGTTTCGAGACATCTATCTATATAGCAGAAAACAGAGTGAAACCTAAAAATTCAAACTGTTACTGGAAACGAACGCTTGAACCTAGAAGAGTGAAAGTTGGGCAGCCAAGTGGGCTTAGTGAACTGATCATTACCACCAAGTATCATCAAGATTTGGTGAAAAAATGTTTGCTGAGATTACAGCAAACTAGTAGTTTTTTGGAAGCTTGGCAACCCCTTTCAAATGAAAGTGTTTTTCGCCAGTCTCTGCATGGGGTACTTCAATGGGAAACAAACCATGGAATTAGAACTTAGAACTACTTCATTTGGTCAAGTTTCAAGGAGCTAGCACAAACCGTGTTTGATTTAGAATTCCAAACACAGCTATCTATGTAGGAGAAAACAGAGTGAAACCTAAAAATTCAAACTGTTACTGGAAAAGAATGCTTCAACCTAGAAGAATAAAAATTGGGCAGCCAAGTGGGCTTAGTGAACTGATCATTACCACCAAGTATCATCAAGATTTGGTGAAAAAATGTTTGCTGAGATTTCAGCAAACTAGTAGTTTTTTGGAAGCTTGGCAACCCCTTTCAAACGAAAGTGTTTTTCGCCAGTCACTGCATGGGGTACTTCAAGATTAAACAAACCATAGAGATAGAACTTAGAACTACTTCATTTTGTCAAGTTTTAAGGAGCTAGCACAAACCGTGTTTGATTTAGAATTCCAAACACAGCTATCTATGTAGGAGAAAACAGAGTGAAACATAAAAATTCAAACTGTTACTGGAAACGAAAGCTTCAACCTAGAAGAATAAAATTTGGGCAGCCAAGTGGGATTAGTGAACTGATCGTTACCACCAAGTATCATCAAGATTTGGTGAAAAAATGTTTGCTGAGATTTCAGCAAACTAGTAGTTTTTTGGAAGCTTGGCAACCCCTTTCAAACGGAAGTGTTTTTCGCCAGTCTCTGCATGGGGTACTTCAAGAGGAAAAAAACCATAGAGATAGAACTTAGAACTACTTCATTTGGTCAAGTTTCAAGGAGCTAGCACAAACCGTGTTTTATTTAGAGTTTCAAACACATCTATCTATATAGCAGAAAACAGAGTGAAACCTAAAATTTCAAAGTGTTACTGGAAACGAACGCTTGAACCTAGAAGAGTAAAAATAGGGCAGCCAAGTGGGCTTAGTGAACTGATCATTATCACCAAGTATCATCAAGTTTTGCTGAAAAAATGTTTGCTGAGATTTCAGCAAACTAGTTGTTTTTTGGAAGCTTGGCAACCCCTTTAAAACGAAAGTGTTTTTCGCCAGTCTCTGCATGGGGTACTTCAAGAGGAAACAATCCATAGAGATAGAACTTAGAACTACTTCATTTGCTCAAGTTTCAAGGAGCTAGCACAAACCGTGTTTGATTTAGAGTTTCAAAGACATCTATCTATATAGCAGAAAACAGAGTGAAACCTAAAAATTCAAAGTGTTACTGGAAACGAACGCTTGAACCTAGAAGAGTGAAAATTGGGCAGCCAAGTGGGCTTAGTGAACTGCTCATTACCACCAAGTATCATCAAGATTTGGTGAAAAAATGTTTGCTGAGATTTCAGCAAACTAGTAGTTTTTTGGAAGCTTGGCAACCCCTTTCAAACGAAAGTGTTTTTCGCCAGTCTCTGCATGGGGTACTTCAAGAGGAAACAAACCGTAGAGATAGAACTTAGAACTACTTCATTTGGTCAAGTTTCAAGGAGCTAGCACAAACGGTGTTTGATTTAGAGTTTCAAACACATCTATCTATATAGCAGAAAACAGAGTGAAACCTAAAAATTCAAACAGTCACTGGAAACAAAAGCTTCAACCTAGAAGAATAAAAATTGGGCAGCCAAGTGGGATTAGTGAACTGATCATTACCACCAAGTATCATCAAGATTTGGTGAAAAAATGTTTGCTGAGATTTCATCAAACTAGTTATTTTTTTAAAGCTTGGCAACCCCTTTCAAACGAAAGTGTTTTTCGCCAGTCTCTGCATGGGGTACTTCAAGAGGAAAAAAACCATAGAGATAGAACTAACAACTACTTCATTTTGTCAAGTTTCAAGGAGCTAGCAAAAACCGTGTTTGATTTAGAGTTTCAAAGACATCTATCTATACAGCAGAAAACAGAGTGAAACCTAAAATTTCAAAGTGTTACTGGAAACGAACGCTTGAACCTAGAAGAGTAAAAATAGGGCAGCCAAGTGGGCTTAGTGAACTGATCATTACCACCAAGTATCATCAAGTTTTGGTGAAAAAATGTTTGCTGAGATTTCAGCAAACTAGTTGTTTTTTGGAAGCTTGGCAACCCCTATAAAACGAAAGTTTTTTTCGAGAGTCTCTGCATGGGGTACTTCAAGAGGAAACAATCCATAGAGATAGAACTTAGAACTACTTCATTTGCTCAAGTTTCAAGGAGCTAGCACAAACCGTGTTTGATTTAGAGTTTCAAAGACATCTATCTATATAGCAGAAAACAGAGTGAAACCTAAAAATTCAAAGTGTTACTGGAAACGAACGCTTGAACCTAGAAGAGTGAAAATTGGGCAGCCAAGTGGGCTTAGTGAACTGCTCATTACCACCAAGTATCATCAAGATTTGGTGAAAAAATGTTTGCTGAGATTTCAGCAAACTAGTAGTTTTTTGGAAGCTTGGCAAACCCTTTCAAACGAAAGTGTTTTTCGCCAGTCTCTGCATGGGGTACTTCAAGAGGAAACAAACCGTAGAGATAGAACTTAGAACTACTTCATTTGGTCAAGTTTCAAGGAGCTAGCACAAACGGTGTTTGATTTAGAGTTTCAAACACATCTATCTATATAGCAGAAAACAGAGTGAAACCTAAAAATTCAAACAGTCACTGGAAACAAAAGCTTCAACCTAGAAGAATAAAAATTGGGCAGCCAAGTGGGATTAGTGAACTGATCATTACCACCAAGTATCATCAAGTTTTGTTGAAAAAATGTTTGCTGAGATTTCAGCAAACTAGTTATTTTTTTAAAGCTTGGCAACCCCTTTCAAACGAAAGTGTTTTTCGCCAGTCTCTGCATGGGGTACTTCAAGAGGAAAAAAAACATAGAGATAGAACTAACAACTACTTCATTTTGTCAAGTTTCAAGGAGCTAGCAAAAACCGTGTTTGATTTAGAGTTTCAAAGACATCTATCTATATAGCAGAAAACAGAGTGAAACCTAAAATTTCAAAGTGTTACTGGAAACGAACGCTTGAACCTAGAAGAGTAAAAATTGGGCAGCCAAGTGGGATTAGTGAACTGATCATTACCACCAAGTATCATCAAGATTTGGTGAAAAAATTTTTGCTGAGATTTCAGCAAACTAGTAGTTTTTTGGAAGCTTGGCAACCCCTTTCAAACGGAAGTGTTTTTCGCCAGTCTCTGCATGGGGTACTTCAAGAGGAAACAAACCATAGAGATAGAACTTAGAACTACTTCATTTGCTCAAGTTTCAAGGAGCTAGCACAAACCGTGTTTGATTTAGAGTTTCAAACACATCTATCTATATAGCAGAAAACAGAGTGAAACCTAAAAATTCAAAGTGTTACTGGAAACGAACGCTTGAACCTAGAAGAGTGAAAATTGGGCAGCCAAGTGGGCTTAGTGAACTGATCATTACCACCAAGTATCATCAAGATTTGGTGAAAAAATGTTTGCTGAGATTTCAGCAAACTAGTAGTTTTTTGGAAGCTTGGCAACCCCTTTCAAACGAAAGTGTTCTTCGCCAGTCTCCGCATGGGGTACTTCAAGAGGAAACAAACCATAGAGATAGAACTTAGAACTACTTCATTTGGTCAAGTTTCAAGGAGCTAGCACAAACCGTGTTTGATTTAGAATTCCAAACACAGCTATCTATGTAGGAGAAAACAGAGTGAAACCTAAAAATTCAAACTGTTACTGGAAACGAATGCTTCAACCTAGAAGAATAAAAATTGGGCAGCCAAGTGGGATTAGTGAACTGATCATTACCACCAAGTATCATCAAGATTTGGTGAAAAAATGTTTGCTGAGATTTCAGCAAACTAGTAGTTTTTTGGAAGCTTGGCAACCCCTTTCAAACGAAAGTGTTCTTCGCCAGTCTCTGCATGGGGTACTTCAAGAGGAAACAAACCATAGAGATAGAACTTAGAACTACTTCATTTGCTCAAGTTTCAAGGAGCTAGCACAAACCGTGTTTGATTTAGAGTTTCAAACACATAAATCTATATAGCAGAAAACAGAGTGAAACCTAAAAATTCAAACTGTTACTGGAAAAGAACGCTTGAACCTAGAAGAGTGAAAGTTGGGCAGCCAATTTGGATTAGTGAACTGATCATTACCACCAAGTATCATCAAGATTTGGTGAAAAAATGTTTGCTGAGATTTCAGCAAACCAGTAGTTTTTTGGAAGCTTGGCAACCCCTTTCAAACGAAAGTGTTCTTCGCCTGTCTCTGCATGGGGTACTTCAAGAGGAAACAAACCATAGAGATAGAACTTAGAACTAGTTCATTTGGTCAAGTTTCACGGAGCTAGCACAAACCGTGTTTGATTTAGAGTTTCAAACACATCTATCTATATAACAGAAAACAGAGTGAAACCTAAAAATTCAAACTGTTACAGGAAACGAACGCTTGAACCTAGAAGAGTGAAAGTTGGGCAGCCAAGTGGGATTAGTGAACTGATCATTACCACCAAGTATCATCAAGATTTGGTGAAAAAATGTTTGCTGAGATTTCAGCAAACTAGTAGTTTTTTGGAAGCTTGGCAACCCCTTTCAAAGGAAAGTGTTTTTCGCCAGTCTCTGCATGGGGTACTTCAAGAGGAAACAAACCATAGAGATAGAACTTAGAACTACTTCATTTTGTCAAGTTTCAAGGAGCTAGCACAAACCGTGTTTGATTTAGAGTTTCAAACACATCTATCTATATAACAGAAAACAGAGTGAAACCTAAAAATTCATAGTGTTACTGGAAACGAACGCTTGAACCTAGAAGAGTGAAAATTGGGCAGCCAAGTGGGTTTAGTGAACTGATCATTACCAATAAGTATCATCAAGATTTGGTGAAAAAATGTTTGCTGAGATTTCAGCTAACGAGAAGTTTTTTGGAAGCTTGGCAACCCCTTTCAAACGAAAGTGTTCTTCGCCAGTCTCTGCATGGGGTACTTCAAGAGGAAACAAACCATAGATAGAACTTAGAACTACTTCATTTTGTCAAGTTTCACGGAGCTAGCACAAACCGTGTTTAATTTAGAGTTTCAAACACATCTATCTATATGACAGAAAACAGAGTGAAACCTAAAAATTCAAACTGTTACTGGAAACGAACGCTTGAACCTAGAAGTGTGAAAGTTGGGCAGCCAAGTGGGCTTAGTGAACTGATCATTACCACCAAGTATCATCAAGATTTGGTGAAAAAATGTTTGCTGAGATTTCAGCCAACTAGTAGTTTTTTGGAAGCTTGGCAACCCCTTTCAAATGAAAGTGTTTTTCGCCAGTCTCTGCATGGGGTACTTCAAGAGGAAAAAAACCATGGAATTAGAACTTAGAACTACTTCATTTGGTCAAGTTTCAAGGAGCTAGCACAAACCGTGTTTGATTTAGAATTCCAAACACAGCTATCTATGTAGGAGAAAACAGAGTGAAACCTAAAAATTCAAACTGTTACTGGAAACGAATGCTTCAACCTAGAAGAATAAAAATTGGGCAGCCAAGTGGGCTTAGTGAACTGATCATTACCACCAAGTATCATCAAGATTTGGTGAAAAAATGTTTGCTGAGATTTCAGCAAACTAGTAGTTTTTTGGAAGCTTGGCAACCCCTTTCAAACGGAAGTGTTTTTCGCCAGTCACTACATGGGGTACTTCAAGAGGAAACAAACCATAGAGATAGAACTTAGAACTACTTCTTTTGGTCAAGTTTTAAGGAGCTAGCACAAACCGTGTTTGATTTAGAATTCCAAACACAGCTATCTATGTAGGAGAAAACAGAGTGAAACCTAAAAATTCAAACTGTTACAGGAAACGAACGCTTGAACCTAGAAGAGTGAAAGTTGGGCAGCCAAGTGGGATTAGTGAACTGATCATTACCACCAAGTATCATCAAGATTTGGTGAAAAAATGTTTGCTGAGATTTCAGCAAACTAGTAGTTTTTTGGAAGCTTGGCAACCCCTTTCAAACGGAAGTGTTTTTCGCCAGTCTCTGCATGGGGTACTTCAAGAGGAAAAAAACCATAGAGATAGAACTTAGAACTACTTCATTTGGTCAAGTTTCAAGGATCTAGCACAAACCGTGTTTGATTTAGAGTTTCAAACACATCTACCTATATAGCAGAAAACCGAGTGAAACCTAAAAATTCAAACTGTCACTGGAATCGAAAGCTTCAACCTAGAAGAATAAAATTTGGGCAGCCAAGTGGGATTAGTGAACTGATCATTACCACCAAGTATCATCAAGATTTGGTGAAAAAATGTTTGCTGAGATTTCAGCAAACTAGTAGTTTTTTGGAAGCTTGGCAACCCCTTTCAAACGAAAGTGTTTTTCGCCAGTCTCTGCATGGGGTACTTCAAGAGGAAAAAAACCATAGAGATAGAACTAACAACTACTTCATTTTGTCAAGTTTCAAGGAGCTAGCAAAAACCGTGTTTGATTTAGAGTTTCAAAGACATCTATCTATATAGCAGAAAACAGAGTGAAACCTAAAATTTCAAAGTGTTACTGGAAACGAACGCTTGAACCTAGAAGAGTAAAAATAGGGCAGCCAAGTGGGCTTAGTGAACTGATCATTACCACCAAGTATCATCAAGTTTTGGTGAAAAAATGTTTGCTGAGATTTCAGCAAACTAGTAGTTTTTTGGAAGCTTGGCAACCCCTTTAAAACGAAAGTGTTTTTCGCCAGTCTCTGCATGGGGTACTTCAAGAGGAAACAAACCATAGAGATAGAACTTAGAACTACTTCATTTGCTCAAGTTTCAAGGAGCTAGCACAAACCGTGTTTGATTTAGAGTTTCAAACACATCTATCTATATAGCAGAAAACAGAGTGAAACCTAAAAATTCAAAGTGTTACTTGAAACGAACGCTTGAACCTAGAAGAGTGAAAATTGGGCAGCCAAGTGGGCTTAGTGAACTGATCATTACCACCAAGTATCATCATGATTTGGTGAAAAAATGTTTGCTGAGATTTCAGCAAACTAGTAGTTTTTTGGAAGCTTGGCAACCCCTTTCAAACGAAAGTGTTCTTCGCCAGTCTCTGCATGGGGTACTTCAAGAGGAAACAAACCATAGAGATAGAACTTAGAACTACTTCATTTGGTCAAGTTTCACGGAGCTAGCACAAACCGTGTTTGATTTAGAGTTTCAAACACATCTATCTATATAACAGAAAACAGAGTGAAACCTAAAAATTCAAACTGTTACAGGAAACGAACGCTTGAACCTAGAAGAGTGAAAGTTGGGCAGCCAAGTGGGATTAGTGAACTGATCATTACCACCAAGTATCATCAAGATTTGGTGAAAAAATGTTTGCTGAGATTTCAGCAAACTAGTAGTTTTTTGGAAGCTTGGCAACCCCTTTCAAACGAAAGTGTTTTTCGCCAGTCTCTGCATGGGGTACTTCAAGAGGAAACAAAGCATAGAGATAGTACTTAGAACTACTTCATTTTGTCAAGTTTCAAGGAGCTAGCACAAACCGTGTTTGATTTAGAGTTTCAAACACATCTATCTATATAACAGAAAACAGAGTGAAACCTAAAAATTCAAAGTGTTACTGGAAACGAACGCTTGAACCTAGAAGAGTGAAAATTGGGCAGCCAAGTGGGCTTAGTGAACTGATCATTACCACCAAGTATCATCAAGATTTGGTGAAAAAATGTTTGCTGAGTTTTCAGCAAACGAGAAGTTTTTTGGAAGCTTGGCAACCCCTTTCAAACGAAAGTGTTCTTCGCCAGTCTCTGCATGGGGTACTTCAAGAGGAAACAAACCATAGAGATAGAACTTAGAACTACTTCATTTTGTCAAGTTTCACGGAGCTAGCACAAACCGTGTTTGATTTAGAGTTTCGAGACATCTATCTATATAGCAGAAAACAGAGTGAAACCTAAAAATTCAAAGTGTTACTGGAAACGAACGCTTGAACCTAGAAGTGTGAAAGTTGTTCAGCCAAGTGGGCTTAGTGAACTGATCATTACCACCAAGTATCATCAAGATTTGGTGAAAAAATGTTTGCTGAGATTTCAGCAAACTAGTAGTTTTTTGGAAGCTTGGCAACCCCTTTCAAACGGAAGTGTTTTTCGCCAGTCTCTGCATGGGATACTTCAAGAGGAAAAAAACCATAGAGATAGAACTTAGAACTACTTCATTTGGTCAAGTTTCAAGGAGCTAGCACAAACCGTGTTTGATTTAGAGTTTCAAACACATCTATCTATATAGCAGAAAACAGAGTGAAACCTAAAAATTCAAACTGTCACTGGAAACGAAAGCTTCAACCTAGAAGAATAAAATTTGGGCAGCCAAGTGGGATTAGTGAACTGATCATTACCACCAAGTATCATCAAGATTTGGTGAAAAAATGTTTGCTGAGATTTCAGCAAACTAGTAGTTTTTTGGAAGCTTGGCAACCCTTTCAAACGAAAGTGGTTTTTGCCAGTCTCTGCACGGGGTACTTCAAGAGGAAAAAAACCATAGAGATAGAACTAACAACTACTTCATTTTGTCAAGTTTCAAGGAGCTAGCAAAAACCGTGTTTGATTTAGAGTTTCAAAGACATCTGTCTATATAGCAGAAAACAGAGTGAAACCTAAAATTTCAAAGTGTTACTGGAAACGAACGCTTGAACCTAGAAGAGTAAAAATAGGGCAGCCAAGTGGGCTTAGTGAACTGATCATTACCACCAAGTATCATCAAGTTTTGGTGAAAAAATGTTTGCTGAGATTTCAGCAAACTAGTAGTTTTTTAGAAGCTTGGCAACCCCTTTAAAACG
>NW_027510559.1:0-32940 GCF_048772815.1 Callospermophilus lateralis | reverse complement strand
GGAAACAAACCTTAGAGATAGAACGTAGAACTAATGTATTGTGTCAAGTTTCAAGAAGCTAGCACAAATCGTGTTTGATATAGTTCGAACTGCATCTGTCAATATAGGAGAAAACAGAGTGAAACCTAAAAATTCAAACTGTTACTGCAAACGAATGCTTCAACCTAGGAGAACGAAACTTGGGCATCCAAGTTTGATTGGTGTACTGCTCATTACTTGAAAGTATCATGAAGGTCGGAAGCAAAAATTTATGTTGAGATTTCAGGAGAGTCTAGTGTTTTGGCAGCCTAACAACGCCTTTCATTGAATGTGTCATTCACCAGTATCTGCTTAAGTCTACATCAAGAGGAAACAAACCTTAGAGATAGAACCTAGAACTACTGTATTGTGTCAAGTTTCAAGAAGCTAGCACAAACCGTGTTTGATCTAGAGTTCTAACTGCATCTGTCAATATAGGAGAAAACAGAGTGAAACCTAAAAATTCAAACTGTTACTGCAAACAAACGCTTCAACGTAAAAGAACGAAACTTGAGCATCCAAGTGGGATTGGTGTACTGATCATTACTTGAAAGTATCATGAAGATTGGATGAAAAAATATATATTGAGATTTCAGGAGACTCTAGTGTTTTGGAAGTTTGGCAACTCCTTTCATTATAAGTGTTATTCGCCAGTCCCTGCTTTAGGCTACATCAAGAGGAAACAATCCTTAGAGATAGAACGTAGAACTAATGTATTGTGTCAAGTTTCAAGAAGCTAGAACAAACCGTGTTTGATATAGTTCGAACTGCATCTGCCAATATAGGAGAACACAGAGTGAAACCTAAAAATTCAAACTGTTACTGCAAACGAATGCTTCAACCTAGGAGAACGAAACTTGGGCATCCAAGTTTGATTGGTGTACTGCTCATTACTTGAAAGTATCATGAAGGTCGGAAGCAAAAATTTATGTTGAGATTTCAGGAGACTCTAGTGTTTTGGCAGCCTAACAACGCCTTTCATTGAATGTGTCATTCACCAGTATCTGGTTAAGGCTACATCAAGAGGAAACAAACCTTAGAGATAGAACCTAGAACTACTGTATTGTGTCAAGTTTCAAGAAGCTAGCACAAACCGTGTTTGATTTAGAGTTCTTACTGCATCTGTCAATATAGGAGAAAACAGAGTGAAACCTAAAAATTCAAACTGTTACTGCAAACGAATGCTTCAACGTAAAAGAATGAAACTTGAGCATCCAAGTGGGATTGGTGTACTGATCATTACTTGAAAGTATCATGAAGATTGGATGAAAAAATATATGTTGAGATTTCAGGAGACTCTAGTGTTTTGGAAGTTTGGCAATCCCTTCAATATGAGTGTTATTCGCCAGTCCCTGCTTTAGGCTACATCAAGAGGAAACAGACCTTAGAGATAGAACGTAGAACTAATGTATTGTGTCAAGTTTCAAGAAGCTAGCACAAACCGTGTTTGATTTAGAGTTCGAACGTATCTGTCAATATAGTAGAAAACAGAGTGAAACCTAAAAATTCAAACTGTTACTGCAAACGAATGCTTCAACCTAGGAGAACGAAACTTGGGCATCCAAGTTTGATTGGTGTACTGCTCATTACTTGAAAGTATCATGAAGGTCGGTAGCAAAAATTTATGTTGAGATTTCAGGAGAGTCTAGTGTTTTGGCAGCCTAACAACGCCTTTCATGGAATGTGTCATTCACCAGTATCTGCTTAAGGCTACATCAAGAGGAAACAAACCTTAGAGATAGAACGTAGAACTACTGTATTGTGTCAAGTTTCAAGAAGCTAGCACAAACCGTGTTTGATTTAGAGTTCTAACTGTATCTGTCAATATAGGAGAAAACAGAGTGAAACCTAAAAATTCAAACTGTTACTGCAAACGAATGCTTCAACGTAAAAGAATGAAACTTGAGCATCCAAGTGGGATTGGTGTACTGATCATTACTTGAAAGTATCATGAAGATTGGATGAAAAAATATATGTTGAGATTTCAGGAGACTCTAGTGTTTTGGAAGTTTGGCAATCCCTTCAATATGAGTGTTATTCGCCAGTCCCTGCTTTAGGCTACATCAAGAGGAAACAAACCTTAGAGATAGAACGTAGAACTAATGTATTGTGTCAAGTTTCAAGAAGCTAGCACAAACTGTGTTTGATTTAGAGTTCGAACGTATCTGTCAATATAGTAGAAAACAGAGTGAAACCTAAAAATTCAAACTGTTACTGCAAACGAATGCTTCAACCTAGGAGAACGAAACTTGGGCATCCAAGTTTGATTGGTGTACTGCTCATTACTTGAAAGTATCATGAAGGTCGGTAGCAAAAATTTATGTTGAGATTTCAGGAGAGTCTAGTGTTTTGGCAGCCTAACAACGCCTTTCATGGAATGTGTCATTCACCAGTATCTGCTTAAGGCTACATCAAGAGGAAACAAACCTTAGAGATAGAACCTAGAACTACTGTATTGTGTCAAGTTTCAAGAAGCTAGCACAAACCGTGTTTGATCTAGAGTTCTAACTGCATCTGTCAATATAGGAGAAAACAGAGTGAAACCTAAAAATTCAAACTGTTACTGCAAACAAATGCTTCAACGTAAAAGAACGAAACTTGAGCATCCAAGTGGGATTGGTGTACTGATCATTACTTGAAAGTATCATGAAGATTGGATGAAAAAATATATATTGAGATTTCAGGAGACTCTAGTGTTTTGGAAGTTTGGCAACTCCTTTCATTATAAGTGTTATTCGCCAGTCCCTGCTTTAGGCTACATCAAGAGGAAACAATCCTTAGAGATAGAACGTAGAACTAATGTATTGTGTCAAGTTTCAAGAAGCTAGCACAAACCGTGTTTGATATAGTTCGAACTGCATCTGTCAATATAGGAGAACACAGAGTGAAACCTAAAAATTCAAACTGTTACTGCAAACGAATGCTTCAACGTAAAAGAACGAAACTTGCGCATCCAAGTGGAATTGGTGTACTGATCATTACTTGAAAGTATCATGAAGATTGGATGAAAAAATATATGTTGAGATTTCAGGAGACTCTAGTGTTTTGGCAGTTTGGCAACTCCTTTCATTATAAGTGTTATTCGCCAGTCCCTGCTTTAGGCTACATCAAGAGGAAACAAACCTTAGAGATAGAACGTAGAACTAATGTATTGTGTCAAGTTTCAAGAAGCTAGCACAAACCGTGTTTGATATAGTTCGAACTGCATCTGTCAATATAGGAGAAAACAGAGTGAAACCTAAAAATTCAAACTGTTACTGCAAACGAATGCTTCAACCTAGGAGAACGAAACTTGGGCATCCAAGTTAGATTGGTGTACTGCTCATTACTTGAAAGTATCATGAAGGTCGGAAGCAAAAATTTATGTTGAGATTTCAGGAGAGTCTAGTGTTTTGGCAGCCTAACAACGCCTTTCATTGAATGTGTCATTCACCAGTATCTGCTTAAGTCTACATCAAGAGGAAACAAACCTTAGAGATAGAACCTAGAACTACTGTATTGTGTCAAGTTTCAAGAAGCTAGCACAAACCGTGTTTGATTTAGAGTTCTAACTGCATCTGTCAATATAGGAGAAAACAGAGTGAAACCTAAAAATTCAAACTGTTACTGCAAACGAATGCTTCAACGTAAAAGAATGAAACTTGAGCATCCAAGTGGGATTGGTGTACTGATCATTACTTGAAAGTATCATGAATATTGGATGAAAAAATATATGTTGAGATTTCAGGAGACTCTAGTGTTTTGGAAGTTTGGCAATCCCTTCAATATGAGTGTTATTCGCCAGTCCCTGCTTTAGGCTACATCAAGAGGAAACAAACCTTAGAGATAGAACGTAGAACTAATATGTTGTGTCAAGTTTCAAGAATCTAGCACAAACCGTGTTTGATTTAGAGTTCGAACGCGTCTGTCAATATAGGAGAAAACAGAGTGAAACCTAAAAATTCAAACTGTTACTGCAAACGAATGCTTCAACCTAGGAGAACGAAACGTGGGCATCCAAGTTTGATTGGTGTACTGCTCATTACTTGAAAGTATCATGAGGGTCGGTAGCAAAAATTTATGTTGAGATTTCAGGAGAGTCTAGTGTTTTGGCAGACTAACAACGCCTGTCATGGAATGTGTCATTCACCAGTATCTGCTTAAGGCTACATCAAGAGGAAACAAACCTTAGAGATAGAACCTAGAACTACTGTATTGTGTCAAGTTTCAAGAAGCTAGCACAAACCGTGTTTGATTTAGAGTTCTAACTGTATCTGTCAATATAGGAGAAAACAGAGTGAAACCTAAAAATTCAAACTGTTACTGCAAACGAATGCTTCAACCTAGGAGAACGAAACTTGGGCATCCAAGTGGAATTGGTGTACTGCTCATTACTTGAAAGTATCATGAAGGTCGGAAGCAAAAATTTATGTTGAGATTTCAGGAGAGTCTAGTGTTTTCGCAGCCTAACAACGCCTTTCATTGAATGTGTCATTCACCAGTATCTGCTTAAGTCTACAAAAGAGGAAACAAACCTTAGAGATAGAACCTAGAACTACTGTATTGTGTCAAGTTTCAAGAAGCTAGCACAAACCGTGTTTGATCTAGAGTTCTAACTGCATCTGTCAATATAGGAGAAAACAGAGTGAAACCTAAAAATTCAAACTGTTACTGCAAACAAACGCTTCAACGTAAAAGAACGAAACTTGAGCATCCAAGTGGGATTGGTGTACTGATCATTACTTGAAAGTATCATGAAGATTGGATGAAAAAATATATATTGAGATTTCAGGAGACTCTAGTGTTTTGGAAGTTTGGCAACTCCTTTCATTATAAGTGTTATTCGCCAGTCCCTGCTTTAGGCTACATCAAGAGGAAACAATCCTTAGAGATAGAACGTAGAACTAATGTATTGTGTCAAGTTTCAAGAAGCTAGAACAAACCGTGTTTGATATAGTTCGAACTGCATCTGTCAATATAGGAGAACACAGAGTGAAACCTAAAAATTCAAACTGTTACTGCAAACGAATGCTTCAACCTAGGAGAACGAAACTTGGGCATCCAAGTTTGATTGGTGTACTGCTCATTACTTGAAAGTATCATGAAGGTCGGAAGCAAAAATTTATGTTGAGATTTCAGGAGACTCTAGTGTTTTGGCAGCCTAACAACGCCTTTCATTGAATGTGTCATTCACCAGTATCTGGTTAAGGCTACATCAAGAGGAAACAAACCTTAGAGATAGAACGTAGAACTACTGTATTGTGTCAAGTTTCAAGAAGCTAGCACAAACCGTGTTTGATTTAGAGTTCTTACTGCATCTGTCAATATAGGAGAAAACAGAGTGAAACCTAAAAATTCAAACTGTTACTGCAAACGAATGCTTCAACGTAAAAGAATGAAACTTGAGCATCCAAGTGGGATTGGTGTACTGATCATTACTTGAAAGTATCATGAAGATTGGATGAAAAAATATATGTTGAGATTTCAGGAGACTCTAGTGTTTTGGAAGTTTGGCAATCCCTTCAATATGAGTGTTATTCGCCAGTCCCTGCTTTAGGCTACATCAAGAGGAAACAGACCTTAGAGATAGAACGTAGAACTAATGTATTGTGTCAAGTTTCAAGAAGCTAGCACAAACCGTGTTTGATTTAGAGTTCGAACGTATCTGTCAATATAGTAGAAAACAGAGTGAAACCTAAAAATTCAAACTGTTACTGCAAACGAATGCTTCAACCTAGGAGAACGAAACTTGGGCATCCAAGTTTGATTGGTGTACTGCTCATTACTTGAAAGTATCATGAAGGTCGGTAGCAAAAATTTATGTTGAGATTTCAGGAGAGTCTAGTGTTTTGGCAGCCTAACAACGCCTTTCATGGAATGTGTCATTCACCAGTATCTGCTTAAGGCTACATCAAGAGGAAACAAACCTTAGAGATAGAACGTAGAACTACTGTATTGTGTCAAGTTTCAAGAAGCTAGCACAAACCGTGTTTGATTTAGAGTTCTAACTGTATCTGTCAATATAGGAGAAAACAGAGTGAAACCTAAAAATTCAAACTGTTACTGCAAACGAATGCTTCAACGTAAAAGAATGAAACTTGAGCATCCAAGTGGGATTGGTGTACTGATCATTACTTGAAAGTATCATGAAGATTGGATGAAAAAATATATGTTGAGATTTCAGGAGACTCTAGTGTTTTGGAAGTTTGGCAATCCCTTCAATATGAGTGTTATTCGCCAGTCCCTGCTTTAGGCTACATCAAGAGGAAACAAACCTTAGAGATAGAACGTAGAACTAATGTATTGTGTCAAGTTTCAAGAAGCTAGCACAAACTGTGTTTGATTTAGAGTTCGAACGTATCTGTCAATATAGTAGAAAACAGAGTGAAACCTAAAAATTCAAACTGTTACTGCAAACGAATGCTTCAACCTAGGAGAACGAAACTTGGGCATCCAAGTTTGATTGGTGTACTGCTCATTACTTGAAAGTATCATGAAGGTCGGTAGCAAAAATTTATGTTGAGATTTCAGGAGAGTCTAGTGTTTTGGCAGCCTAACAACGCCTTTCATGGAATGTGTCATTCACCAGTATCTGCTTAAGGCTACATCAAGAGGAAACAAACCTTAGAGATAGAACCTAGAACTACTGTATTGTGTCAAGTTTCAAGAAGCTAGCACAAACCGTGTTTGATCTAGAGTTCTAACTGCATCTGTCAATATAGGAGAAAACAGAGTGAAACCTAAAAATTCAAACTGTTACTGCAAACAAATGCTTCAACGTAAAAGAACGAAACTTGAGCATCCAAGTGGGATTGGTGTACTGATCATTACTTGAAAGTATCATGAAGATTGGATGAAAAAATATATATTGAGATTTCAGGAGACTCTAGTGTTTTGGAAGTTTGGCAACTCCTTTCATTATAAGTGTTATTCGCCAGTCCCTGCTTTAGGCTACATCAAGAGGAAACAATCCTTAGAGATAGAACGTAGAACTAATGTATTGTGTCAAGTTTCAAGAAGCTAGCACAAACCGTGTTTGATATAGTTCGAACTGCATCTGTCAATATAGGAGAACACAGAGTGAAACCTAAAAATTCAAACTGTTACTGCAAACGAATGCTTCAACGTAAAAGAACGAAACTTGCGCATCCAAGTGGAATTGGTGTACTGATCATTACTTGAAAGTATCATGAAGATTGGATGAAAAAATATATGTTGAGATTTCAGGAGACTCTAGTGTTTTGGCAGTTTGGCAACTCCTTTCATTATAAGTGTTATTCGCCAGTCCCTGCTTTAGGCTACATCAAGAGGAAACAAACCTTAGAGATAGAACGTAGAACTAATGTATTGTGTCAAGTTTCAAGAAGCTAGCACAAACCGTGTTTGATATAGTTCGAACTGCATCTGTCAATATAGGAGAAAACAGAGTGAAACCTAAAAATTCAAACTGTTACTGCAAACGAATGCTTCAACCTAGGAGAACGAAACTTGGGCATCCAAGTTAGATTGGTGTACTGCTCATTACTTGAAAGTATCATGAAGGTCGGAAGCAAAAATTTATGTTGAGATTTCAGGAGAGTCTAGTGTTTTGGCAGCCTAACAACGCCTTTCATTGAATGTGTCATTCACCAGTATCTGCTTAAGTCTACATCAAGAGGAAACAAACCTTAGAGATAGAACCTAGAACTACTGTATTGTGTCAAGTTTCAAGAAGCTAGCACAAACCGTGTTTGATTTAGAGTTCTAACTGCATCTGTCAATATAGGAGAAAACAGAGTGAAACCTAAAAATTCAAACTGTTACTGCAAACGAATGCTTCAACGTAAAAGAATGAAACTTGAGCATCCAAGTGGGATTGGTGTACTGATCATTACTTGAAAGTATCATGAATATTGGATGAAAAAATATATGTTGAGATTTCAGGAGACTCTAGTGTTTTGGAAGTTTGGCAATCCCTTCAATATGAGTGTTATTCGCCAGTCCCTGCTTTAGGCTACATCAAGAGGAAACAAACCTTAGAGATAGAACGTAGAACTAATATGTTGTGTCAAGTTTCAAGAATCTAGCACAAACCGTGTTTGATTTAGAGTTCGAACGCGTCTGTCAATATAGGAGAAAACAGAGTGAAACCTAAAAATTCAAACTGTTACTGCAAACGAATGCTTCAACCTAGGAGAACGAAACGTGGGCATCCAAGTTTGATTGGTGTACTGCTCATTACTTGAAAGTATCATGAGGGTCGGTAGCAAAAATTTATGTTGAGATTTCAGGAGAGTCTAGTGTTTTGGCAGACTAACAACGCCTGTCATGGAATGTGTCATTCACCAGTATCTGCTTAAGGCTACATCAAGAGGAAACAAACCTTAGAGATAGAACCTAGAACTACTGTATTGTGTCAAGTTTCAAGAAGCTAGCACAAACCGTGTTTGATTTAGAGTTCTAACTGTATCTGTCAATATAGGAGAAAACAGAGTGAAACCTAAAAATTCAAACTGTTACTGCAAACGAATGCTTCAACCTAGGAGAACGAAACTTGGGCATCCAAGTGGAATTGGTGTACTGCTCATTACTTGAAAGTATCATGAAGGTCGGAAGCAAAAATTTATGTTGAGATTTCAGGAGAGTCTAGTGTTTTCGCAGCCTAACAACGCCTTTCATTGAATGTGTCATTCACCAGTATCTGCTTAAGTCTACAAAAGAGGAAACAAACCTTAGAGATAGAACCTAGAACTACTGTATTGTGTCAAGTTTCAAGAAGCTAGCACAAACCGTGTTTGATCTAGAGTTCTAACTGCATCTGTCAATATAGGAGAAAACAGAGTGAAACCTAAAAATTCAAACTGTTACTGCAAACAAACGCTTCAACGTAAAAGAACGAAACTTGAGCATCCAAGTGGGATTGGTGTACTGATCATTACTTGAAAGTATCATGAAGATTGGATGAAAAAATATATATTGAGATTTCAGGAGACTCTAGTGTTTTGGAAGTTTGGCAACTCCTTTCATTATAAGTGTTATTCGCCAGTCCCTGCTTTAGGCTACATCAAGAGGAAACAATCCTTAGAGATAGAACGTAGAACTAATGTATTGTGTCAAGTTTCAAGAAGCTAGAACAAACCGTGTTTGATATAGTTCGAACTGCATCTGTCAATATAGGAGAACACAGAGTGAAACCTAAAAATTCAAACTGTTACTGCAAACGAATGCTTCAACCTAGGAGAACGAAACTTGGGCATCCAAGTTTGATTGGTGTACTGCTCATTACTTGAAAGTATCATGAAGGTCGGAAGCAAAAATTTATGTTGAGATTTCAGGAGACTCTAGTGTTTTGGCAGCCTAACAACGCCTTTCATTGAATGTGTCATTCACCAGTATCTGGTTAAGGCTACATCAAGAGGAAACAAACCTTAGAGATAGAACGTAGAACTACTGTATTGTGTCAAGTTTCAAGAAGCTAGCACAAACCGTGTTTGATTTAGAGTTCTTACTGCATCTGTCAATATAGGAGAAAACAGAGTGAAACCTAAAAATTCAAACTGTTACTGCAAACGAATGCTTCAACGTAAAAGAATGAAACTTGAGCATCCAAGTGGGATTGGTGTACTGATCATTACTTGAAAGTATCATGAAGATTGGATGAAAAAATATATGTTGAGATTTCAGGAGACTCTAGTGTTTTGGAAGTTTGGCAATCCCTTCAATATGAGTGTTATTCGCCAGTCCCTGCTTTAGGCTACATCAAGAGGAAACAAACCTTAGAGATAGAACGTAGAACTAATGTATTGTGTCAAGTTTCAAGAAGCTAGCACAAACCGTGTTTGATTTAGAGTTCGAACGTATCTGTCAATATAGTAGAAAACAGAGTGAAACCTAAAAATTCAAACTGTTACTGCAAACGAATGCTTCAACCTAGGAGAACGAAACTTGGGCATCCAAGTTTGATTGGTGTACTGCTCATTACTTGAAAGTATCATGAAGGTCGGTAGCGAAAATTTATGTTGAGATTTCAGGAGAGTCTAGTGTTTTGGCAGCCTAACAACGCCTTTCATGGAATGTGTCATTCACCAGTATCTGCTTAAGGCTACATCAAGAGGAAACAAACCTTAGAGATAGAACGTAGAACTACTGTATTGTGTCAAGTTTCAAGAAGCTAGCACAAACCGTGTTTGATTTAGAGTTCTAACTGTATCTGTCAATATAGGAGAAAACAGAGTGAAACCTAAAAATTCAAACTGTTACTGCAAACGAATGCTTCAACGTAAAAGAATGAAACTTGAGCATCCAAGTGGGATTGGTGTACTGATCATTACTTGAAAGTATCATGAAGATTGGATGAAAAAATATATGTTGAGATTTCAGGAGACTCTAGTGTTTTGGAAGTTTGGCAATCCCTTCAATATGAGTGTTATTCGCCAGTCCCTGCTTTAGGCTACATCAAGAGGAAACAAACCTTAGAGATAGAACGTAGAACTAATGTATTGTGTCAAGATTCAAGAAGCTAGCACAAACTGTGTTTGATTTAGAGTTCGAACGTATCTGTCAATATAGTAGAAAACAGAGTGAAACCTAAAAATTCAAACTGTTACTGCAAACGAATGCTTCAACCTAGGAGAACGAAACTTGGGCATCCAAGTTTGATTGGTGTACTGCTCATTACTTGAAAGTATCATGAAGGTCGGTAGCAAAAATTTATGTTGAGATTTCAGGAGAGTCTAGTGTTTTGGCAGCCTAACAACGCCTTTCATGGAATGTGTCATTCACCAGTATCTGCTTAAGGCTACATCAAGAGGAAACAAACCTTAGAGATAGAACCTAGAACTACTGTATTGTGTCAAGTTTCAAGAAGCTAGCACAAACCGTGTTTGATCTAGAGTTCTAACTGCATCTGTCAATATAGGAGAAAACAGAGTGAAACCTAAAAATTCAAACTGTTACTGCAAACAAATGCTTCAACGTAAAAGAACGAAACTTGAGCATCCAAGTGGGATTGGTGTACTGATCATTACTTGAAAGTATCATGAAGATTGGATGAAAAAATATATATTGAGATTTCAGGAGACTCTAGTGTTTTGGAAGTTTGGCAACTCCTTTCATTATAAGTGTTATTCGCCAGTCCCTGCTTTAGGCTACATCAAGAGGAAACAATCCTTAGAGATAGAACGTAGAACTAATGTATTGTGTCAAGTTTCAAGAAGCTAGAACAAACCGTGTTTGATATAGTTCGAACTGCATCTGTCAATATAGGAGAACACAGAGTGAAACCTAAAAATTCAAACTGTTACTGCAAACGAATGCTTCAACCTAGGAGAACGAAACTTGGGCATCCAAGTTTGATTGGTGTACTGCTCATTACTTGAAAGTATCATGAAGGTCGGAAGCAAAAATTTATGTTGAGATTTCAGGAGACTCTAGTGTTTTGGCAGCCTAACAACGCCTTTCATTGAATGTGTCATTCACCAGTATCTGGTTAAGGCTACATCAAGAGGAAACAAACCTTAGAGATAGAACGTAGAACTACTGTATTGTGTCAAGTTTCAAGAAGCTAGCACAAACCGTGTTTGATTTAGAGTTCTTACTGCATCTGTCAATATAGGAGAAAACAGAGTGAAACCTAAAAATTCAAACTGTTACTGCAAACGAATGCTTCAACGTAAAAGAATGAAACTTGAGCATCCAAGTGGGATTGGTGTACTGATCATTACTTGAAAGTATCATGAAGATTGGATGAAAAAATATATGTTGAGATTTCAGGAGACTCTAGTGTTTTGGAAGTTTGGCAATCCCTTCAATATGAGTGTTATTCGCCAGTCCCTGCTTTAGGCTACATCAAGAGGAAACAAACCTTAGAGATAGAACGTAGAACTAATGTATTGTGTCAAGTTTCAAGAAGCTAGCACAAACCGTGTTTGATTTAGAGTTCGAACGTATCTGTCAATATAGTAGAAAACAGAGTGAAACCTAAAAATTCAAACTGTTACTGCAAACGAATGCTTCAACCTAGGAGAACGAAACTTGGGCATCCAAGTTTGATTGGTGTACTGCTCATTACTTGAAAGTATCATGAAGGTCGGTAGCGAAAATTTATGTTGAGATTTCAGGAGAGTCTAGTGTTTTGGCAGCCTAACAACGCCTTTCATGGAATGTGTCATTCACCAGTATCTGCTTAAGGCTACATCAAGAGGAAACAAACCTTAGAGATAGAACGTAGAACTACTGTATTGTGTCAAGTTTCAAGAAGCTAGCACAAACCGTGTTTGATTTAGAGTTCTAACTGTATCTGTCAATATAGGAGAAAACAGAGTGAAACCTAAAAATTCAAACTGTTACTGCAAACGAATGCTTCAACGTAAAAGAATGAAACTTGAGCATCCAAGTGGGATTGGTGTACTGATCATTACTTGAAAGTATCATGAAGATTGGATGAAAAAATATATGTTGAGATTTCAGGAGACTCTAGTGTTTTGGAAGTTTGGCAATCCCTTCAATATGAGTGTTATTCGCCAGTCCCTGCTTTAGGCTACATCAAGAGGAAACAAACCTTAGAGATAGAACGTAGAACTAATGTATTGTGTCAAGTTTCAAGAAGCTAGCACAAACTGTGTTTGATTTAGAGTTCGAACGTATCTGTCAATATAGTAGAAAACAGAGTGAAACCTAAAAATTCAAACTGTTACTGCAAACGAATGCTTCAACCTAGGAGAACGAAACTTGGGCATCCAAGTTTGATTGGTGTACTGCTCATTACTTGAAAGTATCATGAAGGTCGGTAGCAAAAATTTATGTTGAGATTTCAGGAGAGTCTAGTGTTTTGGCAGCCTAACAACGCCTTTCATGGAATGTGTCATTCACCAGTATCTGCTTAAGGCTACATCAAGAGGAAACAAACCTTAGAGATAGAACCTAGAACTACTGTATTGTGTCAAGTTTCAAGAAGCTAGCACAAACCGTGTTTGATCTAGAGTTCTAACTGCATCTGTCAATATAGGAGAAAACAGAGTGAAACCTAAAAATTCAAACTGTTACTGCAAACAAATGCTTCAACGTAAAAGAACGAAACTTGAGCATCCAAGTGGGATTGGTGTACTGATCATTACTTGAAAGTATCATGAAGATTGGATGAAAAAATATATATTGAGATTTCAGGAGACTCTAGTGTTTTGGAAGTTTGGCAACTCCTTTCATTATAAGTGTTATTCGCCAGTCCCTGCTTTAGGCTACATCAAGAGGAAACAATCCTTAGAGATAGAACGTAGAACTAATGTATTGTGTCAAGTTTCAAGAAGCTAGCACAAACCGTGTTTGATTTAGAGTTCGAACGTATCTGTCAATATAGTAGAAAACAGAGTGAAACCTAAAAATTCAAACTGTTACTGCAAACGAATGCTTCAACCTAGGAGAACGAAACGTGGGCATCCAAGTTTGATTGGTGTACTGCTCATTACTTGAAAGTATCATGAAGGTCGGAAGCAAAAATTTATGTTGAGATTTCAGGAGAGTCTAGTGTTTTGGCAGCCTAACAACGCCTTTCATGGTATGTGTCATTCACCAGTATCTGCTTAAGGCTACATCAAGAGGAAACAAACCTTAGAGATAGAACGTAGAACTACTGTATTGTGTCAAGTTTCATGAAGCTAGCACAAAACGTGTTTGATTTAGAGTTCTAACTGTATCTGTCAATATAGGAGAAAACAGAGTGAAACCTAAAAATTCAAACTGTTACTGCAAACGAATGCTTCAACGTAAAAGAATGAAACTTGAGCATCCAAGTGGGATTGGTGTACTGATCATTACTTGAAAGTATCATGAAGATTGGATGAAAAAATATATGTTGAGATTTCAGGAGACTCTAGTGTTTTGGAAGTTTGGCAATCCCTTCAATATGAGTGTTATTCGCCAGTCCCTGCTTTAGGCTACATCAAGAGGAAACAAACCTTAGAGATAGAACGTAGAACTAATGTATTGTGTCAAGTTTCAAGAAGCTAGCACAAACTGTGTTTGATTTAGAGTTCGAACGTATCTGTCAATATAGTAGAAAACAGAGTGAAACCTAAAAATTCAAACTGTTACTGCAAACGAATGCTTCAACCTAGGAGAACGAAACTTGGGCATCCAAGTTTTATTGGTGTACTGCTCATTACTTGAAAGTATCATGAAGGTCGGTAGCAAAAATTTATGTTGAGATTTCAGGAGAGTCTAGTGTTTTGGCAGCCTAACAACGCCTTTCATGGAATGTGTCATTCACCAGTATCTGCTTAAGGCTACATCAAGAGGAAACAAACCTTAGAGATAGAACGTAGAACTACTGTATTGTGTCAAGTTTCAAGAAGCTAGCACAAACCGTGTTTGATTTAGAGTTCTAACTGTATCTGTCAATATAGGAGAAAACAGAGTGAAACCTAAAAATTCAAACTGTTACTGCAAACGAATGCTTCAACGTAAAAGAACGAAACTTGCGCATCCAAGTGGAATTGGTGTACTGATCATTACTTGAAAGTATCATGAAGATTGGATGAAAAAATATATGTTGAGATTTCAGGAGACTCTAGTGTTTTGGCAGTTTGGCAACTCCTTTCATTATAAGTGTTATTCGCCAGTCCCTGCTTTAGGCTACATCAAGAGGAAACAAACCTTAGAGATAGAACGTAGAACTAATGTATTGTGTCAAGTTTCAAGAAGCTAGCACAAACCGTGTTTGATATAGTTCGAACTGCATCTGTCAATATAGGAGAAAACAGAGTGAAACCTAAAAATTCAAACTGTTACTGCAAACGAATGCTTCAACCTAGGAGAACGAAACTTGGGCATCCAAGTTAGATTGGTGTACTGCTCATTACTTGAAAGTATCATGAAGGTCGGAAGCAAAAATTTATGTTGAGATTTCAGGAGAGTCTAGTGTTTTGGCAGCCTAACAACGCCTTTCATTGAATGTGTCATTCACCAGTATCTGCTTAAGTCTACATCAAGAGGAAACAAACCTTAGAGATAGAACCTAGAACTACTGTATTGTGTCAAGTTTCAAGAAGCTAGCACAAACCGTGTTTGATCTAGAGTTCTAACTGCATCTGTCAATATAGGAGAAAACAGAGTGAAACCTAAAAATTCAAACTGTTACTGCAAACGAATGCTTCAACGTAAAAGAACGAAACTTGAGCATCCAAGTGGGATTGGTGTACTGATCATTACTTGAAAGTATCATGAAGATTGGATGAAAAAATATATGTTGAGATTTCAGGAGACTCTAGTGTTTTGGAAGTTTGGCAATCCCTTCAATATGAGTGTTATTCGCCAGTCCCTGCTTTAGGCTACATCAAGAGGAAACAAACCTTAGAGATAGAACGTAGAACTAATATGTTGTGTCAAGTTTCAAGAAGCTAGCACAAACCGTGTTTGATTTAGAGTTCGAACGCGTCTGTCAATATAGGAGAAAACAGAGTGAAACCTAAAAATTCAAACTGTTACTGCAAACGAATGCTTCAACCTAGGAGAACGAAACGTGGGCATCCAAGTTTGATTGGTGTACTGCTCATTACTTGAAAGTATCATGAGGGTCGGTAGCAAAAATTTATGTTGAGATTTCAGGAGAGTCTAGTGTTTTGGCAGACTAACAACGCCTGTCATGGAATGTGTCATTCACCAGTATCTGCTTAAGGCTACATCAAGAGGAAACAAACCTTAGAGATAGAACCTAGAACTACTGTATTGTGTCAAGTTTCAAGAAGCTAGCACAAACCGTGTTTGATTTAGAGTTCTAACTGTATCTGTCAATATAGGAGAAAACAGAGTGAAACCTAAAAATTCAAACTGTTACTGCAAACGAATGCTTCAACCTAGGAGAACGAAACTTGGGCATCCAAGTTTGATTGGTGTACTGCTCATTACTTGAAAGTATCATGAAGGTCGGAAGCAAAAATTTATGTTGAGATTTCAGGAGAGTCTAGTGTTTTGGCAGCCTAACAACGCCTTTCATTGAATGTGTCATTCACCAGTATCTGCTTAAGTCTACAAAAGAGGAAACAAACCTTAGAGATAGAACCTAGAACTACTGTATTGTGTCAAGTTTCAAGAAGCTAGCACAAACCGTGTTTGATCTAGAGTTCTAACTGCATCTGTCAATATAGGAGAAAACAGAGTGAAACCTAAAAATTCAAACTGTTACTGCAAACAAACGCTTCAACGTAAAAGAACGAAACTTGAGCATCCAAGTGGGATTGGTGTACTGATCATTACTTGAAAGTATCATGAAGATTGGATGAAAAAATATATATAGAGATTTCAGGAGACTCTAGTGTTTTGGAAGTTTGGCAACTCCTTTCATTATAAGTGTTATTCGCCAGTCCCTGCTTTAGGCTACATCAAGAGGAAACAATCCTTAGAGATAGAACGTAGAACTAATGTATTGTGTCAAGTTTCAAGAAGCTAGAACAAACCGTGTTTGATATAGTTCGAACTGCATCTGTCAATATAGGAGAACACAGAGTGAAACCTAAAAATTCAAACTGTTACTGCAAACGAATGCTTCAACCTAGGAGAACGAAACTTGGGCATCCAAGTTTGATTGGTGTACTGCTCATTACTTGAAAGTATCATGAAGGTCGGAAGCAAAAATTTATGTTGAGATTTCAGGAGACTCTAGTGTTTTGGCAGCCTAACAACGCCTTTCATTGAATGTGTCATTCACCAGTATCTGGTTAAGGCTACATCAAGAGGAAACAAACCTTAGAGATAGAACCTAGAACTACTGTATTGTGTCAAGTTTCAAGAAGCTAGCACAAACCGTGTTTGATTTAGAGTTCTTACTGCATCTGTCAATATAGGAGAAAACAGAGTGAAACCTAAAAATTCAAACTGTTACTGCAAACGAATGCTTCAACGTAAAAGAATGAAACTTGAGCATCCAAGTGGGATTGGTGTACTGATCATTACTTGAAAGTATCATGAAGATTGGATGAAAAAATATATGTTGAGATTTCAGGAGACTCTAGTGTTTTGGAAGTTTGGCAATCCCTTCAATATGAGTGTTATTCGCCAGTCCCTGCTTTAGGCTACATCAAGAGGAAACAAACCTTAGAGATAGAACGTAGAACTAATGTATTGTGTCAAGTTTCAAGAAGCTAGCACAAACCGTGTTTGATTTAGAGTTCGAACGTATCTGTCAATATAGTAGAAAACAGAGTGAAACCTAAAAATTCAAACTGTTACTGCAAACGAATGCTTCAACCTAGGAGAACGAAACTTGGGCATCCAAGTTTGATTGGTGTACTGCTCATTACTTGAAAGTATCATGAAGGTCGGTAGCAAAAATTTATGTTGAGATTTCAGGAGAGTCTAGTGTTTTGGCAGCCTAACAACGCCTTTCATGGAATGTGTCATTCACCAGTATCTGCTTAAGGCTACATCAAGAGGAAACAAACCTTAGAGATAGAACGTAGAACTACTGTATTGTGTCAAGTTTCATGAAGCTAGCACAAACCGTGTTTGATTTAGAGTTCTAACTGTATCTGTCAATATAGGAGAAAACAGAGTGAAACCTAAAAATTCAAACTGTTACTGCAAACGAATGCTTCAACGTAAAAGAATGAAACTTGAGCATCCAAGTGGGATTGGTGTACTGATCATTACTTGAAAGTATCATGAAGATTGGATGAAAAAATATATGTTGAGATTTCAGGAGACTCTAGTGTTTTGGAAGTTTGGCAATCCCTTCAATATGAGTGTTATTCGCCAGTCCCTGCTTTAGGCTACATCAAGAGGAAACAAACCTTAGAGATAGAACGTAGAACTAATGTATTGTGTCAAGTTTCAAGAAGCTAGCACAAACTGTGTTTGATTTAGAGTTCGAACGTATCTGTCAATATAGTAGAAAACAGAGTGAAACCTAAAAATTCAAACTGTTACTGCAAACGAATGCTTCAACCTAGGAGAACGAAACTTGGGCATCCAAGTTTGATTGGTGTACTGCTCATTATTTGAAAGTATCATGAAGGTCGGTAGCAAAAATTTATGTTGAGATTTCAGGAGAGTCTAGTGTTTTGGCAGCCTAACAACGCCTTTCATGGAATGTGTCATTCACAAGTATCTGCTTAAGGCTACATCAAGAGGAAACAAACCTTAGAGATAGAACGTAGAACTACTGTATTGTGTCAAGTTTCAAGAAGCTAGCACAAACCGTGTTTGATTTAGAGTTCTAACTGTATCTGTCAATATAGGAGAAAACAGAGTGAAACCTAAAAATTCAAACTGTTACTGCAAACGAATGCTTCAACGTAAAAGAACGAAACTTGCGCATCCAAGTGGAATTGGTGTACTGATCATTACTTGAAAGTATCATGAAGATTGGATGAAAAAATATATGTTGAGATTTCAGGAGACTCTAGTGTTTTGGCAGTTTGGCAACTCCTAAAAATTATAAGTGTTATTCGCCAGTCCCTGCTTTAGGCTACATCAAGAGGAAACAAACCTTAGAGATAGAACGTAGAACTAATGTATTGTGTCAAGTTTCAAGAAGCTAGCACAAACCGTGTTTGATATAGTTCGAACTGCATCTGTCAATATAGGAGAAAACAGAGTGAAACCTAAAAATTCAAACTGTTACTGCAAACGAATGCTTCAACGTAAAAGAATGAAACTTGAGCATCCAAGTGGGATTGGTGTACTGATCATTACTTGAAAGTATCATGAAGATTGGATGAAAAAATATATGTTGAGATTTCAGGAGACTCTAGTGTTTTGGAAGTTTGGCAATCCCTTCAATATGAGTGTTATTCGCCAGTCCCTGCTTTAGGCTACATCAAGAGGAAACAAACCTTAGAGATAGAACGTAGAACTAATGTATTGTGTCAAGTTTCAAGAAGCTAGCACAAACCGTGTTTGATTTAGAGTTCGAACGTATCTGTCAATATAGTAGAAAACAGAGTGAAACCTAAAAATTCAAACTGTTACTGCAAACGAATGCTTCAACCTAGGAGAACGAAACTTGGGCATCCAAGTTTGATTGGTGTACTGCTCATTACTTGAAAGTATCATGAAGGTCGGTAGCAAAAATTTATGTTGAGATTTCAGGAGAGTCTAGTGTTTTGGCAGCCTAACAACGCCTTTCATGGAATGTGTCATTCACCAGTATCTGCTTAAGGCTACATCAAGAGGACACAAACCTTAGAGATAGAACGTAGAACTACTGTATTGTGTCAAGTTTCAAGAAGCTAGCACAAACCGTGTTTGATTTAGAGTTCTAACTGTATCTGTCAATATAGGAGAAAACAGAGTGAAACCTAAAAATTCAAACTGTTACTGCAAACGAATGCTTCAACGTAAAAGAATGAAACTTGAGCATCCAAGTGGGATTGGTGTACTGATCATTACTTGAAAGTATCGTGAAGATTGGATGAAAAAATATATGTTGAGATTTCAGGAGACTCTAGTGTTTTGGAAGTTTGGCAATCCCTTCAATATGAGTGTTATTCGCCAGTCCCTGCTTTAGGCTACATCAAGAGGAAACAAACCTTAGAGATAGAACGTAGAACTAATGTATTGTGTCAAGTTTCAAGAAGCTAGCACAAACTGTGTTTGATTTAGATTTCGAACGTATCTGTCAATATAGTAGAAAACAGAGTGAAACCTAAAAATTCAAACTGTTACTGCAAACGAATGCTTCAACCTAGGAGAACGAAACGTGGGCATCCAAGTTTGATTGGTGTACTGCTCATTACTTGAAAGTATCATGAAGGTCGGTAGCAAAAATTTATGTTGAGATTTCAGGAGAGTCTAGTGTTTTGGCAGCCTAACAACGCCTTTCATGGAATGTGTCATTCACCAGTATCTGCTTAAGGCTACATCAAGAGGAAACAAACCTTAGAGATAGAACCTAGAACTACTGTATTGTGTCAAGTTTCAAGAAGCTAGCACAAACCGTGTTTGATCTAGAGTTCTAACTGCATCTGTCAATATAGGAGAAAACAGAGTGAAACCTAAAAATTCAAACTGTTACTGCAAACAAATGCTTCAACGTAAAAGAACGAAACTTGAGCATCCAAGTGGGATTGGTGTACTGATCATTACTTGAAAGTATCATGAAAATTGGATGAAAAAATATATATTGAGATTTCAGGAGACTCTAGTGTTTTGGAAGTTTGGCAACTCCTTTCATTATAAGTGTTAGTCGCCAGTCCCTGCTTTAGGCTACATCAAGAGGAAACAATCCTTAGAGATAGAACGTAGAACTAATGTATTGTGTCAAGTTTCAAGAAGCTAGCACAAACCGTGTTTGATATAGTTCGAACTGCATCTGTCAATATAGGAGAACACAGAGTGAAACCTAAAAATTCAAACTGTTACTGCAAACGAATGCTTCAACCTAGGAGAACGAAACGTGGGCATCCAAGTTTGATTGGTGTACTGCTCATTACTTGAAAGTATCATGAAGGTCGGAAGCAAAAATTTATGTTGAGATTTCAGGAGACTCTAGTGTTTTGGCAGCCTAACAACGCCTTTCATTGAATGTGTCATTCACCAGTATCTGGTTAAGGCTACATCAAGAGGAAACAAACCTTAGAGATAGAACGTAGAACTACTGTATTGTGTCAAGTTTCAAGAAGCTAGCACAAACCGTGTTTGATTTAGAGTTCTTACTGCATCTGTCAATATAGGAGAAAACAGAGTGAAACCTAAAAATTCAAACTGTTACTGCAACGAATGCTTCAACGTAAAAGAACGAAACTTGAGCATCCAAGTGGTATTGGTGTACTGATCATTACTTGAAAGTATCATGAAGATTGGATGAAAAAATATATGTTGAGATTTCAGGAGACTCTAGTGTTTTAGAAGTTTGGCAACCCCTTCAATATGAGTGTTATTCGCCAGTCCCTGCTTTAGGGCTACATCAAGAGGAAACAAACCTTAGAGATAGAACGTAGAACTAATATGTTGTGTCAAGTTTCAAGAAGCTAGCACAAACCGTGTTTGATTTAGAGTCGAACGCGTCTGTCAATATAGTAGAAAACAGAGTGAAACCTAAAAATTCAAACTGTTACTGCAAACGAATGCTTCAACCTAGGAGAACGAAACGTGGGCATCCAAGTTTGATTGGTGTACTGCTCATTACTTGAAAGTATCATGAGGGTCGGTAGCAAAAATTTATGTTGAGATTTCAGGAGAGTCTAGTGTTTTGGCAGACTAACAACGCCTGTCATGGAATGTGTCATTCACCAGTATCTGCTTAAGGCTACATCAAGAGGAAACAAACCTTAGAGATAGAACGTAGAACTACTGTATTGTGTCAAGTTTCAAGAAGCTAGCACAAACCGTGTTTGATTTAGAGTTCTAACTGTATCTGTCAATATAGGAGAAAACAGAGTGAAACCTAAAAATTCAAACTGTTACTGCAAACGAATGCTTCAACCTAGGAGAACGAAACTTGGGCATCCAAGTTTGATTGGTGTACTGCTCATTAGTTGAAAGTATCATGAAGGTCGGAAGCAAAAATTTAGGTTGAGATTTCAGGAGACTCTAGTGTTTTGGAAGTTTGGCAACTCCTTTCATTATAAGTGTTATTCGCCAGTCCCTGCTTTAGGCTACATCAAGAGGAAACAATCCTTAGAGATAGAACGTAGAACTAATGTATTGTGTCAAGTTTCAAGAAGCTAGCACAAACCGTGTTTGATATAGTTCGAACTGCATCTGTCAATATAGGAGAACACAGAGTGAAACCTAAAAATTCAAACTGTTACTGCAAACGAATGCTTCAACCTAGGAGAACGAAACTTGGGCATCCAAGTTTGATTGGTGTACTGCTCATTACTTGAAAGTATCATGAAGGTCGGAAGCAAAAATTTATGTTGAGATTTCAGGAGACTCTAGTGTTTTGGCAGCCTAACAACGCCTTTCATTGAATGTGTCATTCACCAGTATCTGGTTAAGGCTACATCAAGAGGAATCAAACCTTAGAAATAGAACGTAGAACTACTGTTTTGTGTCAAGTTTCAAGAAGCTAGCACAAACGGTGTTTGATTTAGAGTTCTAACTGCATCTGTCAATATAGGAGAAAACAGAGTGAAACCTAAAAACTTCAAACTGTTACTGCAAACGAATGCTTCATCCTAGGAGAACGAAACTTGGGCATCCAAGTTTGATTGGTGTACTGCTCATTACTTGAAAGTATCATGAAGGTCAGAAGCAAAAATTTATGTTGAGATTTCAGGAGACTCTAGTGTTTTAGAAGTTTGGCAACCCCTTCAATATGAGTGTTATTCGCCAGTCCCTGCTTTAGGCTACATCAAGAGGAAACAAACCTTAGAGATAGAACGTAGAACTAATATGTTGTGTCAAGTTTCAAGAAGCTAGCACAAACCGTGTTTGATTTAGAGTTCGAACGCGTCTGTCAATATAGTAGAAAACAGAGTGAAACCTAAAAATTCAAACTGTTACTGCAAACGAATGCTTCAACCTAGGAGAACGAAACGTGGGCATCCAAGTTTGATTGGTGTACTGCTCATTACTTGAAAGTATCATGAGGGTCGGTAGCAAAAATTTATGTTGAGATTTCAGGAGAGTCTAGTGTTTTGGCAGACTAACAACGCCTGTCATGGAATGTGTCATTCACCAGTATCTGCTTAAGGCTACATCAAGAGGAAACAAACCTTAGAGATAGAACGTAGAACTACTGTATTGTGTCAAGTTTCAAGAAGCTAGCACAAACCGTGTTTGATTTAGAGTTCTAACTGTATCTGTCAATATAGGAGAAAACAGAGTGAAACCTAAAAATTCAAACTGTTACTGCAAACGAATGCTTCAACCTAGGAGAACGAAACTTGGGCATCCAAGTTTGATTGGTGTACTGCTCATTACTTGAAAGTATCATGAAGGTCGGAAGCAAAAATTTATGTTGAGATTTCAGGAGACTCTAGTGTTTTGGCAGCCTAACAACGCCTTTCATTGAATGTGTCATTCACCAGTATCTGCTTAAGTCTACATCAAGAGGAAACAAACCTTAGAGATAGAACCTAGAACTACTGTATTGTGTCAAGTTTCAAGAAGCTAGCACAAACCGTGTTTGATTTAGAGTTCTTACTGCATCTGTCAATATAGGAGAAAACAGAGTGAAACCTAAAAATTCAAACTGTTACTGCAAACGAATGCTTCAACGTAAAAGAATGAAACTTGAGCATCCAAGTGGGATTGGTGTACTGATCATTACTTGAAAGTATCATGAAGATTGGATGAAAAAATATATGTTGAGATTTCAGGAGACTCTAGTGTTTTGGAAGTTTGGCAATCCCTTCAATATGAGTGTTATTCGCCAGTCCCTGCTTTAGGCTACATCAAGAGGAAACAAACCTTAGAGATAGAACGTAGAACTAATGTATTGTGTCAAGTTTCAAGAAGCTAGCACAAACCGTGTTTGATTTAGAGTTCGAACGTATCTGTCAATATAGTAGAAAACAGAGTGAAACCTAAAAATTCAAACTGTTACTGCAAACGAATGCTTCAACCTAGGAGAACGAAACTTGGGCATCCAAGTTTGATTGGTGTACTGCTCATTACTTGAAAGTATCATGAAGGTCGGTAGCAAAAATTTATGTTGAGATTTCAGGAGAGTCTAGTGTTTTGGCAGCCTAACAACGCCTTTCATGGAATGTGTCATTCACCAGTATCTGCTTAAGGCTACATCAAGAGGAAACAAACCTTAGAGATAGAACGTAGAACTACTGTATTGTGTCAAGTTTCAAGAAGCTAGCACAAACCGTGTTTGATTTAGAGTTCTAACTGTATCTGTCAATATAGGAGAAAACAGAGTGAAACCTAAAAATTCAAACTGTTACTGCAAACGAATGCTTCAACGTAAAAGAACGAAACTTGCGCATCCAAGTGGAATTGGTGTACTGATCATTACTTGAAAGTATCATGAAGATTGGATGAAAAAATATATGTTGAGATTTCAGGAGACTCTAGTGTTTTGGAAGTTTGGCAACTCCTTTCATTATAAGTGTTATTCGCCAGTCCCTGCTTTAGGCTACATCAAGAGGAAACAAACCTTAGAGATAGAACGTAGAACTAATGTATTGTGTCAAGTTTCAAGAAGCTAGCACAAACCGTGTTTGATATAGTTCGAACTGCATCTGTCAATATAGGAGAAAACAGAGTGAAACCTAAAAATTCAAACTGTTACTGCAAACGAATGCTTCAACCTAGGAGAACGAAACTTGGGCATCCAAGTTTGATTGGTGTACTGCTCATTACTTGAAAGTATCATGAAGGTCGGAAGCAAAAATTTATGTTGAGATTTCAGGAGAGTCTAGTGTTTTGGCAGCCTAACAACGCCTTTCATGGAATGTGTCATTCACCAGTATCTGCTTAAGGCTACATCAAGAGGAAACAAACCTTAGAGATAGAACCTAGAACTACTGTATTGTGTCAAGTTTCAAGAAGCTAGCACAAACCGTGTTTGATCTAGAGTTCTAACTGCATCTGTCAATATAGGAGAAAACAGAGTGAAACCTAAAAATTCAAACTGTTACTGCAAACAAATGCTTCAACGTAAAAGAACGAAACTTGAGCATCCAAGTGGGATTGGTGTACTGATCATTACTTGAAAGTATCATGAAGATTGGATGAAAAAATATATATTGAGATTTCAGGAGACTCTAGTGTTTTGGAAGTTTGGCAACTCCTTTCATTATAAGTGTTATTCGCCAGTCCCTGCTTTAGGCTACATCAAGAGGAAACAATCCTTAGAGATAGAACGTAGAACTAATGTATTGTGTCAAGTTTCAAGAAGCTAGAACAAACCGTGTTTGATATAGTTCGAACTGCATCTGTCAATATAGGAGAACACAGAGTGAAACCTAAAAATTCAAACTGTTACTGCAAAAGAATGCTTCAACCTAGGAGAACGAAACTTGGGCATCCAAGTTTGATTGGTGTACTGCTCATTACTTGAAAGTATCATGAAGGTCGGAAGCAAAAATTTATGTTGAGATTTCAGGAGACTCTAGTGTTTTGGCAGCCTAACAACGCCTTTCATTGAATGTGTCATTCACCAGTATCTGGTTAAGGCTACATCAAGAGGAAACAAACCTTAGAGATAGAACCTAGAACTACTGTATTGTGTCAAGTTTCAAGAAGCTAGCACAAACCGTGTTTGATTTAGAGTTCTTACTGCATCTGTCAATATAGGAGAAAACAGAGTGAAACCTAAAAATTCAAACTGTTACTGCAAACGAATGCTTCAACGTAAAAGAATGAAACTTGAGCATCCAAGTGGGATTGGTGTACTGATCATTACTTGAAAGTATCATGAAGATTGGATGAAAAAATATATGTTGAGATTTCAGGAGACTCTAGTGTTTTAGAAGTTTGGCAACCCCTTCAATATGAGTGTTATTCGCCAGTCCCTGCTTTAGGCTACATCAAGAGGAAACAAACCTTAGAGATAGAACGTAGAACTAATATGTTGTGTCAAGTTTCAAGAAGCTAGCACAAACCGTGTTTGATTTAGAGTTCGAACGCGTCTGTCAATATAGTAGAAAACAGAGTGAAACCTAAAAATTCAAACTGTTACTGCAAACGAATGCTTCAACCTAGGAGAACGAAACGTGGGCATCCAAGTTTGATTGGTGTACTGCTCATTACTTGAAAGTATCATGAGGGTCGGTAGCAAAAATTTATGTTGAGATTTCAGGAGAGTCTAGTGTTTTGGCAGACTAACAACGCCTGTCATGGAATGTGTCATTCACCAGTATCTGCTTAAGGCTACATCAAGAGGAAACAAACCTTAGAGATAGAACGTAGAACTACTGTATTGTGTCAAGTTTCAAGAAGCTAGCACAAACCGTGTTTGATTTAGAGTTCTAACTGTATCTGTCAATATAGGAGAAAACAGAGGTGAAACCTAAAAATTCAAACTGTTACTGCAAACGAATGCTTCAACCTAGGAGAACGAAACTTGGGCATCCAAGTTTGATTGGTGTACTGCTCATTACTTGAAAGTATCATGAAGGTCGGAAGCAAAAATTTATGTTGAGATTTCAGGAGACTCTAGTGTTTTGGCAGCCTAACAACGCCTTTCATTGAATGTGTCATTCACCAGTATCTGCTTAAGTCTACATCAAGAGGAAACAAACCTTAGAGATAGAACCTAGAACTACTGTATTGTGTCAAGTTTCAAGAAGCTAGCACAAACCGTGTTTGATTTAGAGTTCTTACTGCATCTGTCAATATAGGAGAAAACAGAGTGAAACCTAAAAATTCAAACTGTTACTGCAAACGAATGCTTCAACGTAAAAGAATGAAACTTGAGCATCGAAGTGGGATTGGTGTACTGATCATTACTTGAAAGTATCATGAAGATTGGATGAAAAAATATATGTTGAGATTTCAGGAGACTCTAGTGTTTTGGAAGTTTGGCAATCCCTTCAATATAGTGTTATTCGCCAGTCCCTGCTTTAGGCTACATCAAGAGGAAACAAACCTTAGAGATAGAACGTAGAACTAATGTATTGTGTCAAGTTTCAAGAAGCTAGCACAAACCGTGTTTGATTTAGAGTTCGAACGTATCTGTCAATATAGTAGAAAACAGAGTGAAACCTAAAAATTCAAACTGTTACTGCAAACGAATGCTTCAACCTAGGAGAACGAAACTTGGGCATCCAAGTTTGATTGGTGTACTGCTCATTACTTGAAAGTATCATGAAGGTCGGTAGCAAAAATTTATGTTGAGATTTCAGGAGAGTCTAGTGTTTTGGCAGCCTAACAACGCCTTTCATGGAATGTGTCATTCACCAGTATCTGCTTAAGGCTACATCAAGAGGAAACAAACCTTAGAGATAGAACGTAGAACTACTGTATTGTGTCAAGTTTCAAGAAGCTAGCACAAACCGTGTTTGATTTAGAGTTCTAACTGTATCTGTCAATATAGGAGAAAACAGAGTGAAACCTAAAAATTCAAACTGTTACTGCAAACGAATG
Organism: Callospermophilus lateralis; assembly: GCF_048772815.1. Lineage (NCBI taxonomy): Eukaryota > Metazoa > Chordata > Mammalia > Rodentia > Sciuridae > Callospermophilus > Callospermophilus lateralis. The sequence continues at coordinate 5,985 of NW_027510559.1, read as the reverse complement.
CTTCAACGTAAAAGAACGAAACTTGCGCATCCAAGTGGAATTGGTGTACTGATCATTACTTGAAAGTATCATGAAGATTGGATGAAAAAATATATGTTGAGATTTCAGGAGACTCTAGTGTTTTGGAAGTTTGGCAACTCCTTTCATTATAAGTGTTATTCGCCAGTCCCTGCTTTAGGCTACATCAAGAGGAAACAAACCTTAGAGATAGAACGTAGAACTAATGTATTGTGTCAAGTTTCAAGAAGCTAGCACAAACCGTGTTTGATATAGTTCGAACTGCATCTGTCAATATAGGAGAAAACAGAGTGAAACCTAAAAATTCAAACTGTTACTGCAAACGAATGCTTCAACCTAGGAGAACGAAACTTGGGCATCCAAGTTTGATTGGTGTACTGCTCATTACTTGAAAGTATCATGAAGGTCGGAAGCAAAAATTTATGTTGAGATTTCAGGAGAGTCTAGTGTTTTGGCAGCCTAACAACGCCTTTCATTGAATGTGTCATTCACCAGTATCTGCTTAAGTCTACATCAAGAGGAAACAAACCTTAGAGATAGAACCTAGAACTACTGTATTGTGTCAAGTTTCAAGAAGCTAGCACAAACCGTGTTTGATCTAGAGTTCTAACTGCATCTGTCAATATAGGAGAAAACAGAGTGAAACCTAAAAATTCAAACTGTTACTCCAAACAAATGCTTCAACGTAAAAGAACGAAACTTGAGCATCCAAGTGGGATTGGTGTACTGATCATTACTTGAAAGTATCATGAAGATTGGATGAAAAAATATATGTTGAGATTTCAGGAGACTCTAGTGTTTTGGAAGTTTGGCAATCCCTTCAATATGAGTGTTATTCGCCAGTCCCTGCTTTAGGCTACATCAAGAGGAAACAAACCTTAGAGATAGAACGTAGAACTAATGTATTGTGTCAAGTTTCAAGAAGCTAGCACAAACTGTGTTTGATTTAGAGTTCGAACGTATCTGTCAATATAGTAGAAAACAGAGTGAAACCTAAAAATTCAAACTGTTACTGCAAACGAATGCTTCAACCTAGGAGAACGAAACTTGGGCATCCAAGTTTGATTGGTGTACTCCTCATTACTTGAAAGTATCATGAAGGTCGGTAGCAAAAATTTATGTTGAGATTTCAGGAGAGTCTAGTGTTTTGGCAGCCTAACAACGCCTTTCATGGAATGTGTCATTCACCAGTATCTGCTTAAGGCTACATCAAGAGGAAACAAACCTTAGAGATAGAACGTAGAACTACTGTATTGTGTCAAGTTTCAAGAAGCTAGCACAAACCGTGTTTGATTTAGAGTTCTAACTGTATCTGTCAATATAGGAGAAAACAGAGTGAAACCTAAAAATTCAAACTGTTACTGCAAACGAATGCTTCAACGTAAAAGAACGAAACTTGCGCATCCAAGTGGAATTGGTGTACTGATCATTACTTGAAAGTATCATGAAGATTGGATGAAAAAATATATGTTGAGATTTCAGGAGACTCTAGTGTTTTGGAAGTTTGGCAACTCCTTTCATTATAAGTGTTATTCGCCAGTCCCTGCTTTAGGCTACATCAAGAGGAAACAAACCTTAGAGATAGAACGTAGAACTAATGTATTGTGTCAAGTTTCAAGAAGCTAGCACAAACCGTGTTTGATATAGTTCGAACTGCATCTGTCAATATAGGAGAAAACAGAGTGAAACCTAAAAATTCAAACTGTTACTGCAAACGAATGCTTCAACCTAGGAGAACGAAACTTGGGCATCCAAGTTTGATTGGTGTACTGCTCATTACTTGAAAGTATCATGAAGGTCGGAAGCAAAAATTTATGTTGAGATTTCAGGAGAGTCTAGTGTTTTGGCAGCCTAACAACGCCTTTCATTGAATGTGTCATTCACCAGTATCTGGTTAAGGCTACATCAAGAGGAAACAAACCTTAGAGATAGAACCTAGAACTACTGTATTGTGTCAAGTTTCAAGAAGCTAGCACAAACCGTGTTTGATCTAGAGTTCTAACTGCATCTGTCAATATAGGAGAAAACAGAGTGAAACCTAAAAATTCAAACTGTTACTCCAAACAAATGCTTCAACGTAAAAGAACGAAACTTGAGCATCCAAGTGGGATTGGTGTACTGATCATTACTTGAAAGTATCATGAAGATTGGATGAAAAAATATATATTGAGATTTCAGGAGACTCTAGTGTTTTGGAAGTTTGGCAACTCCTTTCATTATAAGTGTTATTCGCCAGTCCCTGCTTTAGGCTACATCAAGAGGAAACAATCCTTAGAGATAGAACGTAGAACTAATGTATTGTGTCAAGTTTCAAGAAGCTAGAACAAACCGTGTTTGATATAGTTCGAACTGCATCTGTCAATATAGGAGAACACAGAGTGAAACCTAAAAATTCAAACTGTTACTGCAAACGAATGCTTCAACCTAGGAGAACGAAACTTGGGCATCCAAGTTTGATTGGTGTACTGCTCATTACTTGAAAGTATCATGAAGGTCGGAAGCAAAAATTTATGTTGAGATTTCAGGAGACTCTAGTGTTTTGGCAGCCTAACAACGCCTTTCATGGAATGTGTCATTCACCAGTATCTGCTTAAGGCTACATCAAGAGGAAACAAACCTTAGAGATAGAACCTAGAACTACTGTATTGTGTCAAGTTTCAAGAAGCTAGCACAAACCGTGTTTGATTTAGAGTTCTTACTGCATCTGTCAATGTAGGAGAAAACAGAGTGAAACCTAAAAATTCAAACTGTTACTGCAAACGAATGCTTCAACGTAAAAGAACGAAACTTGAGCATCCAAGTGGGATTGGTGTACTGATCATTACTTGAAAGTATCATGAAGATTGGATGAAAAAATATATGTTGAGATTTCAGGAGACTCTAGTGTTTTGGAAGTTTGGCAATCCCTTCAATATGAGTGTTATTCGCCAGTCCCTGCTTTAGGCTACATCAAGAGGAAACAAACCTTAGAGATAGAACGTAGAACTAATGTATTGTGTCAAGTTTCAAGAAGCTAGCACAAACCGTGTTTGATTTAGAGTTCGAACGTATCTGTCAATATAGTAGAAAACAGAGTGAAACCTAAAAATTCAAACTGTTACTGCAAACGAATGCTTCAACCTAGGAGAACGAAACTTGGGCATCCAAGTTTGATTGGTGTACTGCTCATTACTTGAAAGTATCATGAAGGTCGGTAGCAAAAATTTATGTTGAGATTTCAGGAGAGTCTAGTGTTTTGGCAGCCTAACAACGCCTTTCATGGAATGTGTCATTCACCAGTATCTGCTTAAGGCTACATCAAGAGGAAACAAACCTTAGAGATAGAACGTAGAACTACTGTATTGTGTCAGTTTCAAGAAGCTAGCACAAACCGTGTTTGATTTAGAGTTCTAACTGTATCTGTCAATATAGGAGAAAACAGAGTGAAACCTAAAAATTCAAACTGTTACTGCAAACGAATGCTTCAACGTAAAAGAACGAAACTTGCGCATCCAAGTGGAATTGGTGTACTGATCATTACTTGAAAGTATCATGAAGATTGGATGAAAAAATATATGTTGAGATTTCAGGAGACTCTAGTGTTTTGGAAGTTTGGCAACTCCTTTCATTATAAGTGTTATTCGCCAGTCCCTGCTTTAGGCTACATCAAGAGGAAACAAACCTTAGAGATAGAACGTAGAACTAATGTATTGTGTCAAGTTTCAAGAAGCTAGCACAAACCGTGTTTGATATAGTTCGAACTGCATCTGTCAATATAGGAGAAAACAGAGTGAAACCTAAAAATTCAAACTGTTACTGCAAACGAATGCTTCAACCTAGGAGAACGAAACTTGGGCATCCAAGTTTGATTGGTGTACTGCTCATTACTTGAAAGTATCATGAAGGTCGGAAGCAAAAATTTATGTTGAGATTTCAGGAGAGTCTAGTGTTTTGGCAGCCTAACAACGCCTTTCATTGAATGTGTCATTCACCAGTATCTGCTTAAGTCTACATCAAGAGGAAACAAACCTTAGAGATAGAACCTAGAACTACTGTATTGTGTCAAGTTTCAAGAAGCTAGCACAAACCGTGTTTGATCTAGAGTTCTAACTGCATCTGTCAATATAGGAGAAAACAGAGTGAAACCTAAAAATTCAAACTGTTACTCCAAACAAATGCTTCAACGTAAAAGAACGAAACTTGAGCATCCAAGTGGGATTGGTGTACTGATCATTACTTGAAAGTATCATGAAGATTGGATAAAAAAATATATGTTGAGATTTCAGGAGACTCTAGTGTTTTGGAAGTTTGGCAATCCCTTCAATATGAGTGTTATTCGCCAGTCCCTGCTTTAGGCTACATCAAGAGGAAACAAACCTTAGAGATAGAACGTAGAACTAATGTATTGTGTCAAGTTTCAAGAAGCTAGCACAAACCGTGTTTGATTTAGAGTTCGAACGTATCTGTCAATATAGTAGAAAACAGAGTGAAACCTAAAAATTCAAACTGTTACTGCAAACGAATGCTTCAACCTAGGAGAACGAACTTGGGCATCCAAGTTTGATTGGTGTACTGCTCATTACTTGAAAGTATCATGAAGGTCGGTAGCAAAAATTTATGTTGAGATTTCAGGAGAGTCTAGTGTTTTGGCAGCCTAACAACGCCTTTCATGGAATGTGTCATTCACCAGTATCTGCTTAAGGCTACATCAAGAGGAAACAAACCTTAGAGATAGAACGTAGAACTACTGTATTGTGTCAAGTTTCAAGAAGCTAGCACAAACCGTGTTTGATTTAGAGTTCTAACTGTATCTGTCAATATAGGAGAAAACAGAGTGAAACCTAAAAATTCAAACTGTTACTGCAAACGAATGCTTCAACGTAAAAGAACGAAACTTGCGCATCCAAGTGGAATTGGTGTACTGATCATTACTTGAAAGTATCATGAAGATTGGATGAAAAAATATATGTTGAGATTTCAGGAGACTCTAGTGTTTTGGAAGTTTGGCAACTCCTTTCATTATAAGTGTTATTCGCCAGTCCCTGCTTTAGGCTACATCAAGAGGAAACAAACCTTAGAGATAGAACGTAGAACTAATGTATTGTGTCAAGTTTCAAGAAGCTAGCACAAACCGTGTTTGATATAGTTCGAACTGCATCTGTCAATATAGGAGAAAACAGAGTGAAACCTAAAAATTCAAACTGTTACTGCAAACGAATGCTTCAACCTAGGAGAACGAAACTTGGGCATCCAAGTTTGATTGGTGTACTGCTCATTACTTGAAAGTATCATGAAGGTCGGAAGCAAAAATTTATGTTGAGATTTCAGGAGACTCTAGTGTTTTGGCAGCCTAACAACGCCTTTCATGGAATGTGTCATTCACCAGTATCTGGTTAAGGCTACATCAAGAGGAAACAAACCTTAGAGATAGAACCTAGAAGTACTGTATTGTGTCAAGTTTCAAGAAGCTAGCACAAACCGTGTTTGATTTAGAGTTCTTACTGCATCTGTCAATGTAGGAGAAAACAGAGTGAAACCTAAAAATTCAAACTGTTACTGCAAACGAATGCTTCAACGTAAAAGAACGAAACTTGAGCATCCAAGTGGGATTGGTGTACTGATCATTACTTGAAAGTATCATGAAGATTGGATGAAAAAATATATGTTGAGATTTCAGGAGACTCTAGTGTTTTGGAAGTTTGGCAATCCCTTCAATATGAGTGTTATTCGCCAGTCCCTGCTTTAGGCTACATCAAGAGGAAACAAACCTTAGAGATAGAACGTAGAACTAATGTATTGTGTCAAGTTTCAAGAAGCTAGCACAAACCGTGTTTGATTTAGAGTTCGAACGTATCTGTCAATATAGTAGAAAACAGAGTGAAACCTAAAAATTCAAACTGTTACTGCAAACGAATGCTTCAACCTAGGAGAACGAAACTTGGGCATCCAAGTTTGATTGGTGTACTGCTCATTACGTGAAAGTATCAT
>NW_027510558.1:0-32944 GCF_048772815.1 Callospermophilus lateralis | reverse complement strand
TGCATGGGGTACTTCAAGAGGAAACAAACCATGGAGATAGAACTTAGAACTACTTCATTTGGTCAAGTTTCAAGGAGCTAGCACAAACCGTGTTTGATTTAGAATTCCAAACACAGCTATCTATGTAGGAGAAAACACAGTGAAACCTAAAAATTCAAACTGTTACTGGAAACGAATGCTTCAACCTAGAAGAATAAAAATTGGGCAGCCAAGTGGGCTTAGTGAAGTGATCATTACCACCAAGTATCATCAAGATTTGGTGAAAAAATGTTTGCTGAGATTTCAGCCAACTAGTAGTTTTTTGGAAGCTTGGCAACCCCTTTCAAACGAAAGTGTTTTTCGCCAGTCTCTGCATGGGGTACTTCAAGAGGAAACAAACCATAGAGATAGAACTTAGAACTACTTCATTTGCTCAAGTTTCAAGGAGCTAGCACAAACCGTATTTGATTTAGAGTTTCAACACATCTATCTATATAGCAGAAAACAGAGTGAAACCTAAAAATTCAAACTGTTCCTGGAAACGAACGCTTGAACCTAGAAGAGTGAAAATTGGGCAGCCAAGTGGGCTTAGTGAACTGATCATTACTACCAAGTATCATCAAGATTTGGTGAAAAAATGTTTGCTGAGATTTCAGCCAACTAGTAGTTTTTTGGAAGCTTGGCAACCCCTTTCAAACGAAAGTGGTTTTCGCCAGTCTCTGCATGGGGTACTTCAAGGGGAAACAAACCATAGAGATAGAACTTAGAACTACTTCATTTGCTCAAGTTTCAAGGAGCTAGCACAAACCGTATTTGATATAGAGTTTAAAACACATGTATCTATGTAGGAGAAACAGAGTGAAACCTAAAAATTCAAACTGTTACTGGAAACGAATGCTTCAACCTAGAAGAATAAAAATTGGACAGGCAAGTGGGCTTAGTGAACTGATCATTACCACCAAGTATCATCAAGATTTGGTGAAAAAATGTTTGCTGAGATTTCAGCCAACTAGTAGTTTTTTTGGAAGCTTGGCAACCCCTTTCAAACGAAAGAGGTTTTCGCCAGATTCTGCATGGGGTACTTCAAGAGGAAGCAAACCATGGAGATAGAACTTAGAACTACTTCATTTGGTCAAGTTTCAAGGAGCTAGCACAACCGTGTTTGATTTAGAATTCCAAACACAGCTATCTATGTAGGAGAAAACACAGTGAAACCTAAAAATTCAAACTGTTACTGGAAACGAATGCTTCAACCTAGAAGAATAAAAATTGGGCAGCCAAGTGGGCTTAGTGAAGTGATCATTACCACCAAGTATCATCAAGATTTGGTGAAAAAATGTTTGCTGAGATTTCAGCCAACTAGTAGTTTTTTGGAAGCTTGGCAACCCTTTCAAACGAAAGTGGTTTTCGCCAGTCTCTGCATGGGGTACTTCAAGAGGAAACAAACCATGGAGATAGAACTTAGAACTACTTCATTTGCTCAAGTTTCAAGGAGCTAGCACAAACCGTATTTGATTTAGAGTTTCAACACATCTATCTATATAGCAGAAAACAGAGTGAAACCTAAAAATTCAAAGTGTTGCTGGAAACGAACGCTTGAACCTAGAAGAGTGAAAATTGGGCAGCCAAGTGGGCTTAGTGAACTGATCATTACCACCAAGTATCATCAAGATTTGGTGAAAAAATGTTTGCTGAGATTTCAGCCAACTAGTAGTTTTTTGGAAGCTTGGCAACCCCTTTCAAACGAAAGTGTTTTTCGCCAGTCTCTGCAAGGGGTACTTCAAAGGGAAACAAACCATAGAGATAGAACTTAGAACTACTTCATTTGCTCAAGTTTCAAGGAGCTAGCACAAACCGTATTTGATATAGAGTTTAAAACACATGTATCTATGTAGGAGAAAACAGAGTGAAACCTAAAAATTCAAACTGTTACTGGAAACGAACGCTTGAACCTAGAAGAATAAAAATTGGGCAGCCAAGTGGGCTTAGTGAACTGATCATTACCACCAAGTATCATCAAGATTTGGTGAAAAAATGTTTGCTGAGATTTCAGCCAACTAGTAGTTTTTGGAAGCTTGGCAACCCCTTTCAAACGAAAGTGTTTTTCGCCAGTCTCTGTATGGGGTACTTCAAGAGGAAACAAACCATAGAGATAGAACTGAGAACTACTTCATTGGCTCAAGTTTCAAGGAGCTAGCACAAACCGTATTTGATTTAGAGTTTCAACACATCTATCTATATAGCAGAAAACAGAGTGAAACCTAAAAATTCAAACTGTTACTGGAAACGAACGCTTGAACCTAGAAGAGTGAAAACTGGGCAGCCAAGTGGGCTTAGTGAACTGATCATAACCACCAAGTATCATCAAGATTTGGTGAAAAAATGTTTGCTGAGATTTCAGCCAACTAGTAGTTTTTTGGAAGCTTGGCAACCCCTTTCAAACGAAAGTGGTTTTCGCCAGTCTCTGCAAGGGGTACTTCAAGGGGAAACAAACCATAGACATAGAACTTAGAACTACTTCATTTGCTCAAGTTTCAAGGAGCTAGCACAAACCGTATTTGATATAGAGTTTAAAACACATGTATCTATGTAGGAGAAAACAGAGTGAAACCTAAAAATTCAAACTGTTACTGGAAACGAATGCTTCAACCTAGAAGAATAAAAATTGGGCAGCCAAGTGGCTTAGTGAACTGATCATTACCACCAAGTATCATCAAGATTTGGTGAAAAAATGTTTGCTGAGATTTCAGCCAACTAGTAGTTTTTTGGAAGCTTGGCAACCCCTTTCAAACGAAAGTGTTTTTCGCCAGTCTCTGTATGGGGTACTTCAAGAGGAAACAAACCATAGAGATAGAACTTAGAACTACTTCATTTGCTCAAGTTTCAAGGAGCTAGCACAAACCGTATTTGATTTAGAGTTTCAACACATCTATCTATATAGCAGAAAACAGAGTGAAACCTAAAAATTCAAACTGTTACTGGAAACGAACGCTTGAACCTAGAAGAGTGAAAACTGGGCAGCCAAGTGGGCTTAGTGAACTGATCATAACCACCAAGTATCATCAAGATTTGGTGAAAAAATGTTTGCTGAGATTTCAGCCAACTAGTAGTTTTTTGGAAGCTTGGCAACCCCTTTCAAACGAAAGTGGTTTTCGCCAGTCTCTGCAAGGGGTACTTCAAGGGGAAACAAACCATAGACATAGAACTTAGAACTACTTCATTTGCTCAAGTTTCAAGGAGCTAGCACAAACCGTATTTGATATAGAGTTTAAAACACATGTATCTATGTAGGAGAAAACAGAGTGAAACCTAAAAATTCAAACTGTTACTGGAAACGAATGCTTCAACCTAGAAGAATAAAAATTGGGCAGCCAAGTGGGCTTAGTGAACTGATCATTACCACCAAGTATCATCAAGATTTGGTGAAAAAATGTTTGCTGAGATTTCAGCCAACTAGTAGTTTTTTGGAAGCTTGGCAACCCCTTTCAAACGAAAGTGTTTTTCGCCAGTCTCTGTATGGGGTACTTCAAGAGGAAACAAACCATAGAGATAGAACTTAGAACTACTTCATTTGCTCAAGTTCAAGGAGCTAGCACAAACCGTATTTGATTTAGAGTTTCAACACATCTATCTATATAGCAGAAAACAGAGTGAAACCTAAAAATTCAAACTGTTACTGGAAACGAACGCTTGAACCTAGAAGAGTGAAAACTGGGCAGCCAAGTGGGCTTAGTGAACTGATCATAACCACCAAGTATCATCAAGATTTGGTGAAAAAATGTTTGCTGAGATTTCATCCAACTAGTAGTTTTTTGGAAGCTTGGCAACCCCTTTCAAACGAAAGAGGTTTTCGCCAGATTCTGCATGGGGTACTTCAAGAGGAAACAAACCATGGAGATAGAACTTAGAACTACTTCATTTGGTCAAGTTTCAAGGAGCTAGCACAAACCGTGTTTGATTTAGAATTCCAAACACAGCTATCTATGTAGGAGAAAACACAGTGAAACCTAAAAATTCAAACTGTTACTGGAAACGAATGCTTCAACCTAGAAGAATAAAAATTGGGCAGCCAAGTGGGCTTAGTGAAGTGATCATTACCACCAAGTATCATCAAGATTTGGTGAAAAAATGTTTGCTGAGATTTCAGCCAACTAGTAGTTTTTTGGAAGCTTGGCAACCCCTTTCAAACGAAAGTGTTTTTCGCCAGTCTCTGCATGGGGTACTTCAAGAGGAAACAAACCATAGAGATAGAACTTAGAACTACTTCATTTGCTCAAGTTTCAAGGAGCTAGCACAAACCGTATTTGATTTAGAGTTTCAACACATCTATCTATATAGCAGAAAACAGAGTGAAACCTAAAAATTCAAACTGTTCCTGGAAACGAACGCTTGAACCTAGAAGAGTGAAAATTGGGCAGCCAAGTGGGCTTAGTGAACTGATCATTACTACCAAGTATCATCAAGATTTGGTGAAAAAATGTTTGCTGAGATTTCAGCCAACTAGTAGTTTTTTGGAAGCTTGGCAACCCCTTTCAAACGAAAGTGGTTTTCGCCAGTCTCTGCATGGGGTACTTCAAGGGGAAACAAACCATAGAGATAGAACTTAGAACTACTTCATTTGCTCAAGTTTCAAGGAGCTAGCACAAACCGTATTTGATATAGAGTTTAAAACACATGTATCTATGTAGGAGAAAACAGAGTGAAACCTAAAAATTCAAACTGTTACTGGAAACGAATGCTTCAACCTAGAAGAATAAAAATTGGACAGGCAAGTGGGCTTAGTGAACTGATCATTACCACCAAGTATCATCAAGATTTGGTGAAAAAATGTTTGCTGAGATTTCAGCCAACTAGTAGTTTTTTGGAAGCTTGGCAACCCCTTTCAAACGAAAGAGGTTTTCGCCAGATTCTGCATGGGGTACTTCAAGAGGAAGCAAACCATGGAGATAGAACTTAGAACTACTTCATTTGGTCAAGTTTCAAGGAGCTAGCACAACCGTGTTTGATTTAGAATTCCAAACACAGCTATCTATGTAGGAGAAAACACAGTGAAACCTAAAAATTCAAACTGTTACTGGAAACGAATGCTTCAACCTAGAAGAATAAAAATTGGGCAGCCCAAGTGGGCTTAGTGAAGTGATCATTACCACCAAGTATCATCAAGATTTGGTGAAAAAATGTTTGCTGAGATTTCAGCCAACTAGTAGTTTTTTGGAAGCTTGGCAACCCCTTTCAAACGAAAGTGGTTTTTCGCCAGTCTCTGCATGGGGTACTTCAAGAGGAAACAAACCATAGAGATAGAACTTAGAACTACTTCATTTGCTCAAGTTTCAAGGAGCTAGCACAAACCGTATTTGATTTAGAGTTTCAACACATCTATCTATATAGCAGAAAACAGAGTGAAACCTAAAAATTCAAAGTGTTGCTGGAAACGAACGCTTGAACCTAGAAGAGTGAAAATTGGGCAGCCAAGTGGCTTAGTGAACTGATCATTACCACCAAGTATCATCAAGATTTGGTGAAAAAATGTTTGCTGAGATTTCAGCCAACTAGTAGTTTTTTGGAAGCTTGGCAACCCCTTTCAAACGAAAGTGTTTTTCGCCAGTCTCTGCAAGGGGTACTTCAAAGGGAAACAAACCATAGAGATAGAACTTAGAACTACTTCATTTGCTCAAGTTTCAAGGAGCTAGCACAAACCGTATTTGATATAGAGTTTAAAACACATGTATCTATGTAGGAGAAAACAGAGTGAAACCTAAAAATTCAAACTGTTACTGGAAACGAACGCTTGAACCTAGAAGAATAAAAATTGGGCAGCCAAGTGGGCTTAGTGAACTGATCATTACCACCAAGTATCATCAAGATTTGGTGAAAAAATGTTTGCTGAGATTTCAGCCAACTAGTAGTTTTTTGGAAGCTTGGCAACCCCTTTCAAACGAAAGTGTTTTTCGCCAGTCTCTGTATGGGGTACTTCAAGAGGAAACAAACCATAGAGATAGAACTGAGAACTACTTCATTTGCTCAAGTTTCAAGGAGCTAGCACAAACCGTATTTGATTTAGAGTTTCAACACATCTATCTATATAGCAGAAAACAGAGTGAAACCTAAAAATTCAAACTGTTACTGGAAACGAACGCTTGAACCTAGAAGAGTGAAAACTGGGCAGCCAAGTGGGCTTAGTGAACTGATCATAACCACCAAGTATCATCAAGATTTGGTGAAAAAATGTTTGCTGAGATTTCAGCCAACTAGTAGTTTTTTGGAAGCTTGGCAACCCCTTTCAAACGAAAGTGGTTTTCGCCAGTCTCTGCAAGGGGTACTTCAAGGGGAAACAAACCATAGACATAGAACTTAGAACTACTTCATTTGCTCAAGTTTCAAGGAGCTAGCACAAACCGTATTTGATATAGAGTTTAAAACACATGTATCTATGTAGGAGAAAACAGAGTGAAACCTAAAAATTCAAACTGTTACTGGAAACGAATGCTTCAACCTAGAAGAATAAAAATTGGGCAGCCAAGTGGGCTTAGTGAACTGATCATTACCACCAAGTATCATCAAGATTTGGTGAAAAAATGTTTGCTGAGATTTCAGCCAACTAGTAGTTTTTTGGAAGCTTGGCAACCCCTTTCAAACGAAAGTGTTTTTCGCCAGTCTCTGTATGGGGTACTTCAAGAGGAAACAAACCATAGAGATAGAACTTAGAACTACTTCATTTGCTCAAGTTTCAAGGAGCTAGCACAAACCGTATTTGATTTAGAGTTTCAACACATCTATCTATATAGCAGAAAACAGAGTGAAACCTAAAAATTCAAACTGTTACTGGAAACGAACGCTTGAACCTAGAAGAGTGAAAACTGGGCAGCCAAGTGGGCTTAGTGAACTGATCATAACCACCAAGTATCATCAAGATTTGGTGAAAAAATGTTTGCTGAGATTTCAGCCAACTAGTAGTTTTTTGGAAGCTTGGCAACCCCTTTCAAACGAAAGTGGTTTTCGCCAGTCTCTGCATGGGGTACTTCAAGGGGAAACAAACCATAGAGATAGAACTTAGAACTACTTCATTTGCTCAAGTTTCAAGGAGCTAGCACAAACCGTATTTGATATAGAGTTTAAAACACATGTATCTATGTAGGAGAGAACAGAGTGAAACCTAAAAATTCAAACTGTTACTGGAAACGAATGCTTCAACCTAGAAGAATAAAAATTGGACAGGCAAGTGGGCTTAGTGAACTGATCATTACCACCAAGTATCATCAAGATTTGGTGAAAAAATGTTTGCTGAGATTTCATCCAACTAGTAGTTTTTTGGAAGCTTGGCAACCCCTTTCAAACGAAAGAGGTTTTCGCCAGATTCTGCATGGGGTACTTCAAGAGGAAACAAACCATGGAGATAGAACTTAGAACTACTTCATTTGGTCAAGTTTCAAGGAGCTAGCACAAACCGTGTTTGATTTAGAATTCCAAACACAGCTATCTATGTAGGAGAAAACACAGTGAAACCTAAAAATTCAAACTGTTACTGGAAACGAATGCTTCAACCTAGAAGAATAAAAACTGGGCAGCCAAGTGGGCTTAGTGAAGTGATCATTACCACCAAGTATCATCAAGATTTGGTGAAAAAATGTTTGCTGAGATTTCAGCCAACTAGTAGTTTTTTGGAAGCTTGGCAACCCCTTTCAAACGAAAGTGTTTTTCGCCAGTCTCTGCATGGGGTACTTCAAGAGGAAACAAACCATAGAGATAGAACTTAGAACTACTTCATTTGCTCAAGTTTCAAGGAGCTAGCACAAACCGTATTTGATTTAGAGTTTCAACACATCTATCTATATAGCAGAAAACAGAGTGAAACCTAAAAATTCAAACTGTTACTGGAAACGAACGCTTGAACCTAGAAGAGTGAAAATTGGGCAGCCAAGTGGGCTTAGTGAACTGATCATTACTACCAAGTATCATCAAGATTTGGTGAAAAAATGTTTGCTGAGATTTCAGCCAACTAGTAGTTTTTTGGAAGCTTGGCAAACCCTTTCAAACGAAAGTGGTTTTCACCAGTCTCTACAAGGGGTACTTCAAGAGGAAACAAACCATAGAGATAGAACTTAGAACTACTTCATTTGGTCAAGTTTCAAGGAGCTAGCACAAACCGTATTTGATTTAGAGTTTCAACACATCTATCTATATAGGAGAAAACAGAGTGAAACCTAAAAATTCAAAGTGTTGCTGGAAACGAACGCTTGAACCTAGAAGAGTGAAAACTGGGCAGACAAGTGGGCTTAGTGAACTGATCATTACCACCAAGTATCATCAAGATTTGGTGAAAAAATGTTTGCTGAGATTTCAGCCAACTAGTAGTTTTTTGGAAGCTTGGCAACCCCTTTCAAACGAAAGTGTTTTTCGCCAGTCTCTGCAAGGGGTACTTCAAGGGGAAACAAACCATAGAGATAGAACTTAGAAGTACTTCATTTGCTCAAGTTTCAAGGAGCTAGCACAAACCGTATTTGATATAGAGTTTAAAACACATGTATCTATGTAGGAGAAAACAGAGTGAAACCTAAAAATTCACACTGTTACTGGAAACGAACGCTTGAACCTAGAAGAGTGAAAATTGGGCAGCCAAGTGGGCTTAGTTAACTGATCATTACCACCAAGTATCATCAAGATTTGGTGAAAAAATGTTTGCTGAGATTTCAGCCAACTAGTAGTTTTTTGGAAGCTTGGCAACCCCTTTCAAACGAAAGTGTTTTTCGCCAGTCTCTGCATGGGGTACTTCAAGAGGAAACAAACCATAGAGATAGAACTTAGAACTACTTCATTTGCTCAAGTTTCAAGGAGCTAGCACAAACCGTATTTGATTTAGAGTTTCAACACATCTATCTATATAGCAGAAAACAGAGTGAAACCTAAAAATTCAAACTGTTACTGGAAACGAACGCTTGAACCTAAAAGAGTGAAAATTGGGCAGCCAAGTGGGCTTAGTGAACTGATCATTACCACCAAGTATCATCAAGATTTGGTGAAAAAATGTTTGCTGAGATTTCAGCCAACTAGTAGTTTTTTGGAAGCTTGGCAACCCCTTTCAAACGAGAGTGGTTTTCGCCAGTCTCTGCATGGGGTACTTCAAGGGGAAACAAACCATAGAGATAGAACTTAGAACTACTTCATTTGCTCAAGTTTCAAGGAGCTAGCACAAACCGTATTTGATATAGAGTTTAAAACACATGTATCTATGTAGGAGAAAACAGAGTGAAACCTAAAAATTCAAACTGTTACTGGAAACGAATGCTTCAACCTAGAAGAATAAAAATTGGACAGGCAAGTGGGCTTAGTGAACTGATCATTACCACCAAGTATCATCAAGATTTGGTGAAAAAATGTTTGCTGAGATTTCAGCCAACTAGTAGTTTTTTGGAAGCTTGGCAACCCCTTTCAAACGAAAGAGGTTTTCGCCAGATTCTGCATGGGGTACTTCAAGAGGAAGCAAACCATGGAGATAGAACTTTGAACTACTTCATTTGGTCAAGTTTCAAGGAGCTAGCACAAACCGTGTTTGATTTAGAATTCCAAACACAGCTATCTATGTAGGAGAAAACACAGTGAAACCTAAAAATTCAAACTGTTACTGGAAACGAATGCTTCAACCTAGAAGAATAAAAATTGGGCAGCCAAGTGGGCTTAGTGAACTGATCATTACCACCAAGTATCATCAAGATTTGGTAAAAAAATGTTTGCTGAGATTTCAGCCAACTAGTAGTTTTTTGGAAGCTTGGCAACCCCTTTCAAACGAAAGTGGTTTTCGCCAGTCTCTGCATGGGGTACTTCAAGAGGAAACAAACCATAGAGATAGAACTTAGAACTACTTCATTTGCTCAAGTTTCAAGGAGCTAGCACAAACCGTATTTGATTTAGAGTTTCAACACATCTATCTATATAGCAGAAAACAGAGTGAAACCTAAAAATTCAAACTGTTACTGGAAACGAACGCTTGAACCTAAAAGAGTGAAAATTGGGCAGCCAAGTGGGCTTAGTGAACTGATCATTACCACCAAGTATCATCAAGATTTGGTGAAAAAATGTTTGCTGAGATTTCAGCCAACTAGTAGTTTTTTGGAAGCTTGGCAACCCCTTTCAAACGAGAGTGGTTTTCGCCAGTCTCTGCATGGGGTACTTCAAGGGGAAACAAACCATAGAGATAGAACTTAGAACTACTTCATTTGCTCAAGTTTCAAGGAGCTAGCACAAACCGTATTTGATTTAGAGTTTAAAACACATGTATCTATGTAGGAGAAAACAGAGTGAAACCTAAAAATTCAAACTGTTACTGGAAACGAATGCTTCAACCTAGAAGAATAAAAATTGGACAGGCAAGTGGGCTTAGTGAACTGATCATTACCACCAAGTATCATCAAGATTTGGTGAAAAAATGTTTGCTGAGATTTCAGCCAACTAGTAGTTTTTTGGAAGCTTGGCAACCCCTTTCAAACGAAAGAGGTTTTCGCCAGATTCTGCATGGGGTACTTCAAGAGGAAGCAAACCATGGAGATAGAACTTAGAACTACTTCATTTGGTCAAGTTTCAAGGAGCTAGCACAAACCGTGTTTGATTTAGAATTCCAAACACAGCTATCTATGTAGGAGAAAACACAGTGAAACCTAAAAATTCAAACTGTTACTGGAAACGAATGCTTCAACCTAGAAGAATAAAAATTGGGCAGCCAAGTGGGCTTAGTGAACTGATCATTACCACCAAGTATCATCAAGATTTGGTAAAAAAATGTTTGCTGAGATTTCAGCCAACTAGTAGTTTTTTGGAAGCTTGGCAACCCCTTTCAAACGAAAGTGGTTTTCGCCAGTCTCTGCATGGGGTACTTCAAGAGGAAACAAACCATAGAGATAGAACTTAGAACTACTTCATTTGCTCAAGTTTCAAGGAGCTAGCACAAACCGTATTTGATTTAGAGTTTCAACACATCTATCTATATAGCAGAAAACAGATTGAAACCTAAAAATTCAAACTGTTACTGGAAACGAACGCTTGAACCTAGAAGAGTGAAAATTGGGCAGCCAAGTGGGCTTAGTGAACTGATCATTACCACCAAGTATCATCAAGATTTGGTGAAAAAATGTTTGCTGAGATTTCAGCCAACTAGTAGTTTTTTGGAAGCTTGGCAACCCCTTTCAAACGAAAGTGGTTTTCGCCAGTCTCTGTATGGGGTACTTCAAGAGGAAACAAACCATAGAGATAGAACTTAGAACTACTTCATTTGCTCAAGTTTCAAGGAGCTAGCACAAACCGTATTTGATTTAGAGTTTCAACACATCTATCTATATAGCAGAAAACAGAGTGAAACCTAAAAATTCAAACTGTTACTGGAAACGAACGCTTGAACCTAGAAGAGTGAAAACTGGGCAGCCAAGTGGGCTTAGTGAACTGATCATAACCACCAAGTATCATCAAGATTTGGTGAAAAAATGTTTGCTGAGATTTCAGCCAACTAGTAGTTTTTTGGAAGCTTGGCAACCCCTTTCAAACGAAAGTGGTTTTCGCCAGTCTCTGCATGGGGTACTTCAAGGGGAAACAAACCATAGAGATAGAACTTAGAACTACTTTATTTGCTCAAGTTTCAAGGAGCTAGCACAAACCGTATTTGATATAGAGTTTAAAACACATGTATCTATGTAGGAGAGAACAGAGTGAAACCTAAAAATTCAAACTGTTACTGGAAACGAATGCTTCAACCTAGAAGAATAAAAATTGGACAGGCAAGTGGGCTTAGTGAACTGATCATTACCACCAAGTATCATCAAGATTTGGTGAAAAAATGTTTGCTGAGATTTCTTCCAACTAGTAGTTTTTTGGAAGCTTGGCAACCCCTTTCAAACGAAAGAGGTTTTCGCCAGATTCTGCATGGGGTACTTCAAGAGGAAACAAACCATGGAGATAGAACTTAGAACTACTTCATTTGGTCAAGTTTCAAGGAGCTAGCACAAACCGTGTTTGATTTAGAATTCCAAACACAGCTATCTATGTAGGAGAAAACACAGTGAAACCTAAAAATTCAAACTGTTACTGGAAACGAATGCTTCAACCTAGAAGAATAAAAATTGGGCAGCCAAGTGGGCTTAGTGAAGTGATCATTACCACCAAGTATCATCAAGATTTGGTGAAAAAATGTTTGCTGAGATTTCAGCCAACTAGTAGTTTTTTGGAAGCTTGGCAACCCCTTTCAAACGAAAGTGTTTTTCGCCAGTCTCTGCATGGGGTACTTCAAGAGGAAACAAACCATAGAGATAGAACTTAGAACTACTTCATTTGCTCAAGTTTCAAGGAGCTAGCACAAACCGTATTTGATTTAGAGTTTCAACACATCTATCTATATAGCAGAAAACAGAGTGAAACCTAAAAATTCAAACTGTTACTGGAAACGAACGCTTGAACCTAGAAGAGTGAAAATTGGGCAGCCAAGTGGGCTTAGTGAACTGATCATTACTACCAAGTATCATCAAGATTTGGTGAAAAAATGTTTGCTGAGATTTCAGCCAACTAGTAGTTTTTTGGAAGCTTGGCAAACCCTTTCAAACGAAAGTGGTTTTCACCAGTCTCTACAAGGGGTACTTCAAGAGGAAACAAACCATAGAGATAGAACTTAGAACTACTTCATTTGGTCAAGTTTCAAGGAGCTAGCACAAACCGTATATGATTTAGAGTTTCAACACATCTATCTATATAGCAGAAAACAGAGTGAAACCTAAAAATTCAAAGTGTTGCTGGAAACGAACGCTTGAACCTAGAAGAGTGAAAACTGGGCAGACAAGTGGGCTTAGTGAACTGATCATTACCACCAAGTATCATCAAGATTTGGTGAAAAAATGTTTGCTGAGATTTCAGCCAACTAGTAGTTTTTTGGAAGCTTGGCAACCCCTTTCAAACGAAAGTGTTTTTCGCCAGTCTCTGCAAGGGGTACTTCAAGGGGAAACAAACCATAGAGATAGAACTTAGAACTACTTCATTTGCTCAAGTTTCAAGGAGCTAGCACAAACCGTATTTGATATAGAGTTTAAAACACATGTATCTATGTAGGAGAAAACAGAGTGAAACCTAAAAATTCACACTGTTACTGGAAACGAACGCTTGAACCTAGAAGAGTGAAAATTGGGCAGCCAAGTGGGCTTAGTTAACTGATCATTACCACCAAGTATCATCAAGATTTGGTGAAAAAATGTTTGCTGAGATTTCAGCCAACTAGTAGTTTTTTGGAAGCTTGGCAACCCCTTTCAAACGAAAGTGTTTTTCGCCAGTCTCTGCATGGGGTACTTCAAGAGGAAACAAACCATAGAGATAGAACTTAGAACTACTTCATTTGCTCAAGTTTCAAGGAGCTAGCACAAACCGTATTTGATTTAGAGTTTCAACACATCTATCTATATAGCAGAAAACAGAGTGAAACCTAAAAATTCAAACTGTTACTGGAAACGAACGCTTGAACCTAAAAGAGTGAAAATTGGGCAGCCAAGTGGGCTTAGTGAACTGATCATTACCACCAAGTATCATCAAGATTTGGTGAAAAAATGTTTGCTGAGATTTCAGCCAACTAGTAGTTTTTTGGAAGCTTGGCAACCCCTTTCAAACGAGAGTGGTTTTCGCCAGTCTCTGCATGGGGTACTTCAAGGGGAAACAAACCATAGAGATAGAACTTAGAACTACTTCATTTGCTCAAGTTTCAAGGAGCTAGCACAAACCGTATTTGATATAGAGTTTAAAACACATGTATCTATGTAGGAGAAAACAGAGTGAAACCTAAAAATTCAAACTGTTACTGGAAACGAATGCTTCAACCTAGAAGAATAAAAATTGGACAGGCAAGTGGGCTTAGTGAACTGATCATTACCACCAAGTATCATCAAGATTTGGTGAAAAAATGTTTGCTGAGATTTCATCCAACTAGTAGTTTTTTGGAAGCTTGGCAACCCCTTTCAAACGAAAGAGGTTTTCGCCAGATTCTGCATGGGGTACTTCAAGAGGAAACAAACCATGGAGATAGAACTTAGAACTACTTCATTTGGTCAAGTTTCAAGGAGCTAGCACAAACCGTGTTTGATTTAGAATTCCAAACACAGCTATCTATGTAGGAGAAAACACAGTGAAACCTAAAAATTCAAACTGTTACTGGAAACGAATGCTTCAACCTAGAAGAATAAAAATTGGGCAGCCAAGTGGGCTTAGTGAAGTGATCATTACCACCAAGTATCATCAAGATTTGGTGAAAAAATGTTTGCTGAGATTTCAGCCAACTAGTAGTTTTTTGGAAGCTTGGCAACCCCTTTCAAACGAAAGTGTTTTTCGCCAGTCTCTGCATGGGGTACTTCAAGAGGAAACAAACCATAGAGATAGAACTTAGAACTACTTCATTTGCTCAAGTTTCAAGGAGCTAGCACAAACCGTATTTGATTTAGAGTTTCAACACATCTATCTATATAGCAGAAAACAGAGTGAAACCTAAAAATTCAAACTGTTCCTGGAAACGAACGCTTGAACCTAGAAGAGTGAAAATTGGGCAGCCAAGTGGGCTTAGTGAACTGATCATTACTACCAAGTATCATCAAGATTTGGTGAAAAAATGTTTGCTGAGATTTCAGCCAACTAGTAGTTTTTTGGAAGCTTGGCAAACCCTTTCAAACGAGAGTGGTTTTCGCCAGTCTCTACAAGGGGTACTTCAAGAGGAAACAAACCATAGAGATAGAACTTAGAACTACTTCATTTGGTCAAGTTTCAAGGAGCAAGCACAAACCGTATTTGATTTAGAGTTTCAACACATCTATCTATATAGCAGAAAACAGAGTGAAACCTAAAAATTCAAAGTGTTGCTGGAAACGAACGCTTGAACCTAGAAGAGTGAAAACTGGGCAGACAAGTGGGCTTAGTGAACTGATCATTACCACCAAGTATCATCAAGATTTGGTGAAAAAATGTTTGCTGAGATTTCAGCCAACTAGTAGTTTTTTGGAAGCTTGGCAACCCCTTTCAAACGAAAGTGTTTTTCGCCAGTCTCTGCAAGGGGTACTTCAAGGGGAAACAAACCATAGAGATAGAACTTAGAACTACTTCATTTGCTCAAGTTTCAAGGAGCTAGCACAAACCGTATTTGATATAGAGTTTAAAACACATGTATCTATGTAGGAGAAAACAGAGTGAAACCTAAAAATTCACACTGTTACTGGAAACGAACGCTTGAACCTAGAAGAGTGAAAATTGGGCAGCCAAGTGGGCTTAGTTAACTGATCATTACCACCAAGTATCATCAAGATTTGGTGAAAAAATGTTTGCTGAGATTTCAGCCAACTAGTAGTTTTTTGGAAGCTTGGCAACCCCTTTCAAACGAAAGTGTTTTTCGCCAGTCTCTGCATGGGGTACTTCAAGAGGAAACAAACCATAGAGATAGAACTTAGAACTACTTCATTTGCTCAAGTTTCAAGGAGCTAGCACAAACCGTATTTGATTTAGAGTTTCAACACATCTATCTATATAGCAGAAAACAGAGTGAAACCTAAAAATTCAAACTGTTACTGGAAACGAACGCTTGAACCTAAAAGAGTGAAAATTGGGCAGCCAAGTGGGCTTAGTGAACTGATCATTACCACCAAGTATCATCAAGATTTGGTGAAAAAATGTTTGCTGAGATTTCAGCCAACTAGTAGTTTTTTGGAAGCTTGGCAACCCCTTTCAAACGAGAGTGGTTTTCGCCAGTCTCTGCATGGGGTACTTCAAGGGGAAACAAACCATAGAGATAGAACTTAGAACTACTTCATTTGCTCAAGTTTCAAGGAGCTAGCACAAACCGTATTTGATATAGAGTTTAAAACACATGTATCTATGTAGGAGAAAACAGAGTGAAACCTAAAAATTCAAACTGTTACTGGAAACGAATGCTTCAACCTAGAAGAATAAAAATTGGACAGGCAAGTGGGCTTAGTGAACTGATCATTACCACCAAGTATCATCAAGATTTGGTGAAAAAATGTTTGCTGAGATTTCAGCCAACTAGTAGTTTTTTGGAAGCTTGGCAACCCCTTTCAAACGAAAGAGGTTTTCGCAAGATTCTGCATGGGGTACTTCAAGAGGAAGCAAACCATGGAGATAGAACTTAGAACTACTTCATTTGGTCAAGTTTCAAGGAGCTAGCACAAACCGTGTTTGATTTAGAATTCCAAACACAGCTATCTATGTAGGAGAAAACACAGTGAAACCTAAAAATTCAAACTGTTACTGGAAACGAATGCTTCAACCTAGAAGAGTGAAAATTGGGCAGCCAAGTGGGCTTAGTTAACTGATCATTACCACCAAGTATCATCAAGATTTGGTGAAAAAATGTTTGCTGAGATTTCAGCCAACTAGTAGTTTTTTGGAAGCTTGGCAACCCCTTTCAAACGAAAGTGTTTTTCGCCAGTCTCTGCATGGGGTACTTCAAGAGGAAACAAACCATAGAGATAGAACTGAGAACTACTTCATTTGCTCAAGTTTCAAGGAGCTAGCACAAACCGTATTTGATTTAGAGTTTCAACACATCTATCTATATAGCAGAAAACAGAGTGAAACCTAAAAATTCAAACTGTTACTGGAAACGAATGCTTCAACCTAGAAGAATAAAAATTGGGCAGCCAAGTGGGCTTAGTGAAGTGATCATTACCACCAAGTATCATCAAGATTTGGTGAAAAAATGTTTGCTGAGATTTCAGCCAACTAGTAGTTTTTTGGAAGCTTGGCAACCCCTTTCAAACGAAAGTGTTTTTCGCCAGTCTCTGCATGGGGTACTTCAAGAGAAAACAAACCATAGAGATAGAACTTAGAACTACTTCATTTGCTCAAGTTTCAAGGAGCTAGCACAAACCGTATTTGATATAGAGTTTAAAACACATGTATCTATGTAGGAGAGAACAGAGTGAAACCTAAAAATTCAAACTGTTACTGGAAACGAATGCTTCAACCTAGAAGAATAAAAATTGGACAGGCAAGTGGGCTTAGTGAACTGATCATTACCACCAAGTATCATCAAGATTTGGTGAAAAAATGTTTGCTGAGATTTCAGCCAACTAGTAGTTTTTTGGAAGCTTGGCAACCCCTTTCAAACGAAAGTGTTTTTCGCCAGTCTCTGCATGGGGTACTTCAAGAGGAAACAAACCATAGAGATAGAACTTAGAAGTACTTCATTTGCTCAAGTTTCAAGGAGCTAGCACAAACCGTATTTGATTTAGAGTTTCAACACATCTATCTATATAGCAGAAAACAGAGTGAAACCTAAAAATTCAAAGTGTTGCTGGAAACGAACGCTTGAACCTAGAAGAGTGAAAACTGGGCAGACAAGTGGGCTTAGTGAACTGATCATTACCACCAAGTATCATCAAGATTTGGTGAAAAAATGTTTGCTGAGATTTCAGCCAACTAGTAGTTTTTTGGAAGCTTGGCAACCCCTTTCAAACGAAAGTGTTTTTCGCCAGTCTCTGCAAGGGGTACTTCAAGGGGAAACAAACCATAGAGATAGAACTTAGAACTACTTCATTTGCTCAAGTTTCAAGGAGCTAGCACAAACCGTATTTGATATAGAGTTTAAAACACATGTATCTATGTAGGAGAAAACAGAGTGAAACCTAAAAATTCACACTGTTACTGGAAACGAACGCTTGAACCTAGAAGAGTGAAAATTGGGCAGCCAAGTGGGCTTAGTTAACTGATCATTACCACCAAGTATCATCAAGATTTGGTGAAAAAATGTTTGCTGAGATTTCAGCCAACTAGTAGTTTTTTGGAAGCTTGGCAACCCCTTTCAAACGAAAGTGTTTTTCGCCAGTCTCTGCATGGGGTACTTCAAGAGGAAACAAACCATAGAGATAGAACTTAGAACTACTTCATTTGCTCAAGTTTCAAGGAGCTAGCACAAACCGTATTTGATTTAGAGTTTCAACACATCTATCTATATAGCAGAAAACAGAGTGAAACCTAAAAATTCAAACTGTTACTGGAAACGAACGCTTGAACCTAAAAGAGTGAAAATTGGGCAGCCAAGTGGGCTTAGTGAACTGATCATTACCACCAAGTATCATCAAGATTTGGTGAAAAAATGTTTGCTGAGATTTCAGCCAACTAGTAGTTTTTTGGAAGCTTGGCAACCCCTTTCAAACGAGAGTGGTTTTCGCCAGTCTCTGCATGGGGTACTTCAAGGGGAAACAAACCATAGAGATAGAACTTAGAACTACTTCATTTGCTCAAGTTTCAAGGAGCTAGCACAAACCGTATTTGATATAGAGTTTAAAACACATGTATCTATGTAGGAGAAAACAGAGTGAAACCTAAAAATTCAAACTGTTACTGGAAACGAATGCTTCAACCTAGAAGAATAAAAATTGGACAGGCAAGTGGGCTTAGTGAACTGATCATTACCACCAAGTATCATCAAGATTTGGTGAAAAAATGTTTGCTGAGATTTCAGCCAACTAGTAGTTTTTTGGAAGCTTGGCAACCCCTTTCAAACGAAAGAGGTTTTCGCCAGATTCTGCATGGGGTACTTCAAGAGGAAGCAAACCATGGAGATAGAACTTAGAA
Organism: Callospermophilus lateralis; assembly: GCF_048772815.1. Classification (NCBI taxonomy): domain Eukaryota; kingdom Metazoa; phylum Chordata; class Mammalia; order Rodentia; family Sciuridae; genus Callospermophilus; species Callospermophilus lateralis. The sequence continues at coordinate 14,374 of NW_027510558.1, read as the reverse complement.
CTACTTCATTTGGTCAAGTTTCAAGGAGCTAGCACAAACCGTGTTTGATTTAGAATTCCAAACACAGCTATCTATTAGGAGAAAACACAGTGAAACCTAAAAATTCAAACTGTTACTGGAAACGAATGCTTCAACCTAGAAGAATAAAAATTGGGCAGCCAAGTGGGCTTAGTGAACTGATCATTACCACCAAGTATCATCAAGATTTGGTAAAAAAATGTTTGCTGAGATTTCAGCCAACTAGTAGTTTTTTGGAAGCTTGGCAACCCCTTTCAAACGAAAGTGGTTTTTGCCAGTCTCTGCATGGGGTACTTCAAGAGGAAACAAACCATAGAGATAGAACTTAGAACTACTTCATTTGCTCAAGTTTCAAGGAGCTAGCACAAACCGTATTTGATTTAGAGTTTCAACACATCTATCTATATAGCAGAAAACAGATTGAAACCTAAAAATTCAAACTGTTACTGGAAACGAACGCTTGAACCTAAAAGAGTGAAAATTGGGCAGCCAAGTGGGCTTAGTGAACTGATCATTACCACCAAGTATCATCAAGATTTGGTGAAAAAATGTTTGCTGAGATTTCAGCCAACTAGTAGTTTTTTGGAAGCTTGGCAACCCCTTTCAAACGAAAGAGGTTTTCGCCAGATTCTGCATGGGGTACTTCAAGAGGAAGCAAACCATGGAGATAGAACTTAGAACTACTTCATTTGGTCAAGTTTCAAGGAGCTAGCACAAACCGTGTTTGATTTAGAATTCCAAACACAGCTATCTATGTAGGAGAAAACACAGTGAAACCTAAAAATTCAAACTGTTACTGGAAACGAATGCTTCAACCTAGAAGAATAAAAATTGGGCAGCCAAGTGGGCTTAGTGAAGTGATCATTACCACCAAGTATCATCAAGATTTGGTGAAAAAATGTTTGCTGAGATTTCAGCCAACTAGTAGTTTTTTGGAAGCTTGGCAACCCCTTTCAAACGAAAGTGGTTTTCGCCAGTCTCTGCATGGGGTACTTCAAGAGGAAACAAACCATAGAGATAGAACTTAGAACTACTTCATTTGCTCAAGTTTCAAGGAGCTAGCACAAACCGTATTTGATTTAGAGTTTCAACACATCTATCTATATAGCAGAAAACAGAGTGAAACCTAAAAATTCAAATTGTTGCTGGAAACGAACGCTTGAACCTAGAAGAGTGAAAACTGGGCAGACAAGTGGGCTTAGTGAACTGATCATTACCACCAAGTATCATCAAGATTTGGTGAAAAAATGTTTGCTGAGATTTCAGCCAACTAGTAGTTTTTTGGAAGCTTGGCAACCCCTTTCAAACGAAAGTGTTTTTCGCCAGTCTCTGCAAGGGGTACTTCAAGGGGAAACAAACCATAGAGATAGAACTTAGAACTACTTCATTTGCTCAAGTTTCAAGGAGCTAGCACAAACCGTATTTGATATAGAGTTTAAAACACATGTATCTATGTAGGAGAAAACAGAGTGAAACCTAAAAATTCACACTGTTACTGGAAACGAACGCTTGAACCTAGAAGAGTGAAAATTGGGCAGCCAAGTGGGCTTAGTTAACTGATCATTACCACCAAGTATCATCAAGATTTGGTGAAAAAATGTTTGCTGAGATTTCAGCCAACTAGTAGTTTTTTGGAAGCTTGGCAACCCCTTTCAAACGAAAGTGTTTTTCGCCAGTCTCTGCATGGGGTACTTCAAGAGGAAACAAACCATAGAGATAGAACTGAGAACTACTTCATTTGCTCAAGTTTCAAGGAGCTAGCACAAACCGTATTTGATTTAGAGTTTCAACACATCTATCTATATAGCAGAAAACAGAGTGAAACCTAAAAATTCAAACTGTTACTGGAAACGAATGCTTCAACCTAGAAGAATAAAAATTGGGCAGCCAAGTGGGCTTAGTGAAGTGATCATTACCACCAAGTATCATCAAGATTTGGTGAAAAAATGTTTGCTGAGATTTCAGCCAACTAGTAGTTTTTTGGAAGCTTGGCAACCCCTTTGAAACGAAAGTGTTTTTCGCCAGTCTCTGCATGGGGTACTTCAAGAGGAAACAAACCATAGAGATAGAACTTAGAACTACTTCATTTGCTCAAGTTTCAAGGAGCTAGCACAAACCGTATTTGATATAGAGTTTAAAACACATGTATCTATGTAGGAGAGAACAGAGTGAAACCTAAAAATTCAAACTGTTACTGGAAACGAATGCTTCAACCTAGAAGAATAAAAATTGGACAGGCAAGTGGGCTTAGTGAACTGATCATTACCACCAAGTATCATCAAGATTTGGTGAAAAAATGTTTGCTGAGATTTCAGCCAACTAGTAGTTTTTTGGAAGCTTGGCAACCCCTTTCAAACGAAAGAGGTTTTCGCCAGATTCTGCATGGGGTACTTCAAGAGGAAACAAACCATGGAGATAGAACTTAGAACTACTTCATTTGGTCAAGTTTCAAGGAGCTAGCACAAACCGTGTTTGATTTAGAATTCCAAACACAGCTATCTATGTAGGAGAAAACACAGTGAAACCTAAAAATTCAAACTGTTACTGGAAACGAATGCTTCAACCTAGAAGAATAAAAATTGGGCAGCCAAGTGGGCTTAGTGAAGTGATCATTACCACCAAGTATCATCAAGATTTGGTGAAAAAATGTTTGCTGAGATTTCAGCCAACTAGTAGTTTTTTGGAAGCTTGGCAACCCCTTTCAAACGAAAGTGTTTTTCGCCAGTCTCTGCATGGGGTACTTCAAGAGGAAACAAACCATAGAGATAGAACTTAGAACTACTTCATTTGCTCAAGTTTCAAGGAGCTAGCACAAACCGTATTTGATTTAGAGTTTCAACACATCTATCTATATAGCAGAAAACAGAGTGAAACCTAAAAATTCAAACTGTTCCTGGAAACGAACGCTTGAACCTAGAAGAGTGAAAATTGGGCAGCCAAGTGGGCTTAGTGAACTGATCATTACTACCAAGTATCATCAAGATTTGGTGAAAAAATGTTTGCTGAGATTTCAGCCAACTAGTAGTTTTTTGGAAGCTTGGCAAACCCTTTCAAACGAGAGTGGTTTTCGCCAGTCTCTACAAGGGGTACTTCAAGAGGAAACAAACCATAGAGATAGAACTTAGAACTACTTCATTTGGTCAAGTTTCAAGGAGCAAGCACAAACCGTATTTGATTTAGAGTTTCAACACATCTATCTATATAGCAGAAAACAGAGTGAAACCTAAAAATTCAAAGTGTTGCTGGAAACGAACGCTTGAACCTAGAAGAGTGAAAACTGGGCAGACAAGTGGGCTTAGTGAACTGATCATTACCACCAAGTATCATCAAGATTTGGTGAAAAAATGTTTGCTGAGATTTCAGCCAACTAGTAGTTTTTTGGAAGCTTGGCAACCCCTTTCAAACGAAAGTGTTTTTCGCCAGTCTCTGCAAGGGGTACTTCAAGGGGAAACAAACCATAGAGATAGAACTTAGAACTACTTCATTTGCTCAAGTTTCAAGGAGCTAGCACAAACCGTATTTGATATAGAGTTTAAAACACATGTATCTATGTAGGAGAAAACAGAGTGAAACCTAAAAATTCACACTGTTACTGGAAACGAACGCTTGAACCTAGAAGAGTGAAAATTGGGCAGCCAAGTGGGCTTAGTTAACTGATCATTACCACCAAGTATCATCAAGATTTGGTGAAAAAATGTTTGCTGAGATTTCAGCCAACTAGTAGTTTTTTGGAAGCTTGGCAACCCCTTTCAAACGAAAGTGTTTTTCGCCAGTCTCTGCATGGGGTACTTCAAGAGGAAACAAACCATAGAGATAGAACTTAGAACTACTTCATTTGCTCAAGTTTCAAGGAGCTAGCACAAACCATATTTGATTTAGAGTTTCAACACATCTATCTATATAGCAGAAAACAGAGTGAAACCTAAAAATTCAAACTGTTACTGGAAACGAACGCTTGAACCTAAAAGAGTGAAAATTGGGCAGCCAAGTGGGCTTAGTGAACTGATCATTACCACCAAGTATCATCAAGATTTGGTGAAAAAATGTTTGCTGAGATTTCAGCCAACTAGTAGTTTTTTGGAAGCTTGGCAACCCCTTTCAAACGAGAGTGGTTTTCGCCAGTCTCTGCATGGGGTACTTCAAGGGGAAACAAACCATAGAGATAGAACTTAGAACTACTTCATTTGCTCAAGTTTCAAGGAGCTAGCACAAACCGTATTTGATATAGAGTTTAAAACACATGTATCTATGTAGGAGAAAACAGAGTGAAACCTAAAAATTCAAACTGTTACTGGAAACGAATGCTTCAACCTAGAAGAATAAAAATTGGACAGGCAAGTGGGCTTAGTGAACTGATCATTACCACCAAGTATCATCAAGATTTGGTGAAAAAATGTTTGCTGAGATTTCAGCCAACTAGTAGTTTTTTGGAAGCTTGGCAACTCCTTTCAAACGAAAGAGGTTTTCGCAAGATTCTGCATGGGGTACTTCAAGAGGAAGCAAACCATGGAGATAGAACTTAGAACTACTTCATTTGGTCAAGTTTCAAGGAGCTAGCACAAACCGTGGTTGATTTAGAATTCCAAACACAGCTATCTATGTAGGAGAAAACACAGTGAAACCTAAAAATTCAAACTGTTACTGGAAACGAATGCTTCAACCTAGAAGAGTGAAAATTGGGCAGCCAAGTGGGCTTAGTTAACTGATCATTACCACCAAGTATCATCAAGATTTGGTGAAAAAATGTTTGCTGAGATTTCAGCCAACTAGTAGTTTTTTGGAAGCTTGGCAACCCCTTTCAAACGAAAGTGTTTTTCGCCAGTCTCTGCATGGGGTACTTCAAGAGGAAACAAACCATAGAGATAGAACTGAGAACTACTTCATTTGCTCAAGTTTCAAGGAGCTAGCACAAACCGTATTTGATTTAGAGTTTCAACACATCTATCTATATAGCAGAAAACAGAGTGAAACCTAAAAATTCAAACTGTTACTGGAAACGAATGCTTCAACCTAGAAGAATAAAAATTGGGCAGCCAAGTGGGCTTAGTGAAGTGATCATTACCACCAAGTATCATCAAGATTTGGTGAAAAAATGTTTGCTGAGATTTCAGCCAACTAGTAGTTTTTTGGAAGCTTGGCAACCCCTTTCAAACGAAAGTGTTTTTCGCCAGTCTCTGCATGGGGTACTTCAAGAGGAAACAAACCATAGAGATAGAACTTAGAACTACTTCATTTGCTCAAGTTTCAAGGAGCTAGCACAAACCGTATTTGATATAGAGTTTAAAACACATGTATCTATGTAGGAGAGAACAGAGTGAAACCTAAAAATTCAAACTGTTACTGGAAACGAATGCTTCAACCTAGAAGAATAAAAATTGGACAGGCAAGTGGGCTTAGTGAACTGATCATTACCACCAAGTATCATCAAGATTTGGTGAAAAAATGTTTGCTGAGATTTCAGCCAACTAGTAGTTTTTTGGAAGCTTGGCAACCCCTTTCAAACGAAAGTGTTTTTCGCCAGTCTCTGCATGGGGTACTTCAAGAGGAAACAAACCATAGAGATAGAACTTAGAACTACTTCATTTGCTCAAGTTTCAAGGAGCTAGCACAAACCGTATTTGATTTAGAGTTTCAACACATCTATCTATATAGCAGAAAACAGAGTGAAACCTAAAAATTCAAACTGTTACTGGAAACGAACGCTTGAACCTAAAAGAGTGAAAATTGGGCAGCCAAGTGGGCTTAGTGAACTGATCATTACCACCAAGTATCATCAAGATTTGGTGAAAAAATGTTTGCTGAGATTTCAGCCAACTAGTAGTTTTTTGGAAGCTTGGCAACCCCTTTCAAACGAGAGTGGTTTTCGCCAGTCTCTGCATGGGGTACTTCAAGGGGAAACAAACCATAGAGATAGAACTTAGAACTACTTCATTTGCTCAAGTTTCAAGGAGCTAGCACAAACCGTATTTGATATAGAGTTTAAAACACATGTATCTATGTAGGAGAAAACAGAGTGAAACCTAAAAATTCAAACTGTTACTGGAAACGAATGCTTCAACCTAGAAGAATAAAAATAAGACAGGCAAGTGGGCTTAGTGAACTGATCATTACCACCAAGTATCATCAAGATTTGGTGAAAAAATGTTTGCTGAGATTTCAGCCAACTAGTAGTTTTTTGGAAGCTTGGCAACCCCTTTCAAACGAAAGAGGTTTTCGCCAGATTCTGCATGGGGTACTTCAAGAGGAAGCAAACCATGGAGATAGAACTTAGAACTACTTCATTTGGTCAAGTTTCAAGGAGCTAGCACAAACCGTGTTTGATTTAGAATTCCAAACACAGCTATCTATTAGGAGAAATAACAGTGAAACCTAAAAATTCAAACTGTTACTGGAAACGAATGCTTCAACCTAGAAGAATAAAAATTGGGCAGCCAAGTGGGCTTAGTGAACTGATCATTACCACCAAGTATCATCAAGATTTGGTAAAAAAATGTTTGCTGAGATTTCAGCCAACTAGTAGTTTTTTGGAAGCTTGGCAACCCCTTTCAAACGAAAGTGGTTTTCGCCAGTCTCTGCATGGGGTACTTCAAGAGGAAACAAACCATAGAGATAGAACTTAGAACTACTTCATTTGCTCAAGTTTCAAGGAGCTAGCACAAACCGTATTTGATTTAGAGTTTCAACACATCTATCTATATAGCAGAAAACAGATTGAAACCTAAAAATTCAAACTGTTACTGGAAACGAACGCTTGAACCTAGAAGAGTGAAAATTGGGCAGCCAAGTGGGCTTAGTGAACTGATCATTACCACCAAGTATCATCAAGATTTGGTGAAAAAATGTTTGCTGAGATTTCAGCCAACTAGTAGTTTTTTGGAAGCTTGGCAACCCCTTTCAAACGAGAGTGGTTTTCGCCAGTCTCTGCATGGGGTACTTCAAGGGGAAACAAACCATAGAGATAGAACTTAGAACTACTTCATTTGCTCAAGTTTCAAGGAGCTAGCACAAACCGTATTTGATATAGAGTTTAAAACACATGTATCTATGTAGGAGAAAACAGAGTGAAACCTAAAAATTCAAACTGTTACTGGAAACGAATGCTTCAACCTAGAAGAATAAAAATTGGACAGGCAAGTGGGCTTAGTGAACTGATCATTACCACCAAGTATCATCAAGATTTGGTGAAAAAATGTTTGCTGAGATTTCAGCCAACTAGTAGTTTTTTGGAAGCTTGGCAACCCCTTTCAAACGAAAGAGGTTTTCGCCAGATTCTGCATGGGGTACTTCAAGAGGAAGCAAACCATGGAGATAGAACTTAGAACTACTTCATTTGGTCAAGTTTCAAGGAGCTAGCACAAACCGTGTTTGATTTAGAATTCCAAACACAGCTATCTATGTAGGAGAAAACACAGTGAAACCTAAAAATTCAAACTGTTACTGGAAACGAATGCTTCAACCTAGAAGAGTGAAAATTGGGCAGCCAAGTGGGCTTAGTTAACTGATCATTACCACCAAGTATCATCAAGATTTGGTGAAAAAATGTTTGCTGAGATTTAAGCCAACTAGTAGTTTTTTGGAAGCTTGGCAACCCCTTTCAAACGAAAGTGTTTTTCGCCAGTCTCTGCATGGGGTACTTCAAGAGGAAACAAACCATAGAGATAGAACTGAGAACTACTTCATTTGCTCAAGTTTCAAGGAGCTAGCACAAACCGTATTTGATTTAGAGTTTCAACACATCTATCTATATAGCAGAAAACAGAGTGAAACCTAAAAATTCAAACTGTTACTGGAAACGAATGCTTCAACCTAGAAGAATAAAAATTGGGCAGCCAAGTGGGCTTAGTGAAGTGATCATTACCACCAAGTATCATCAAGATTTGGTGAAAAAATGTTTGCTGAGATTTCAGCCAACTAGTAGTTTTTTGGAAGCTTGGCAACCCCTTTCAAACGAAAGTGTTTTTCGCCAGTCTCTGCAAGGGGTACTTCAAGGGGAAACAAACCATAGAGATAGAACTTAGAACTACTTCATTTGCTCAAGTTTCAAGGAGCTAGCACAAACCGTATTTGATATAGAGTTTAAAACACATGTATCTATGTAGGAGAAAACAGAGTGAAACCTAAAAATTCACACTGTTACTGGAAACGAACGCTTGAACCTAGAAGAGTGAAAATTGGGCAGCCAAGTGGGCTTAGTTAACTGATCATTACCACCAAGTATCATCAAGATTTGGTGAAAAAATGTTTGCTGAGATTTCAGCCAACTAGTAGTTTTTTGGAAGCTTGGCAACCCCTTTCAAACGAAAGTGTTTTTCGCCAGTCTCTGCATGGGGTACTTCAAGAGGAAACAAACCATAGAGATAGAACTTAGAACTACTTCATTTGCTCAAGTTTCAAGGAGCTAGCACAAACCGTATTTGATTTAGAGTTTCAACACATCTATCTATATAGCAGAAAACAGAGTGAAACCTAAAAATTCAAACTGTTACTGGAAACGAACGCTTGAACCTAAAAGAGTGAAAATTGGGCAGCCAAGTGGGCTTAGTGAACTGATCATTACCACCAAGTATCATCAAGATTTGGTGAAAAAATGTTTGCTGAGATTTCAGCCAACTAGTAGTTTTTTGGAAGCTTGGCAACCCCTTTCAAACGAGAGTGGTTTTCGCCAGTCTCTGCATGGGGTACTTCAAGGGGAAACAAACCATAGAGATAGAACTTAGAACTACTTCATTTGCTCAAGTTTCAAGGAGCTAGCACAAACCGTATTTGATATAGAGTTTAAAACACATGTATCTATGTAGGAGAAAACAGAGTGAAACCTAAAAATTCAAACTGTTACTGGAAACGAATGCTCAAACTGTTACTGGAAACGAATGCTTCAACCTAGAAGAATAAAAATAAGACAGGCAAGTGGGCTTAGTGAACTGATCATGGTGAAAAAATGTTTGCTGAGATTTCAGCCAACTAGTAGTTTTTGGAAGCTTGGCAACCCCTTTCAAACGAAAGAGGTTTTCGCCAGATTCTGCATGGGGTACTTCAAGAGGAAGCAAACCATGGAGATAGAACTTAGAACTACTTCATTTGGTCAAGTTTCAAGGAGCTAGCACAAACCGTGTTTGATTTAGAATTCCAAACACAGCTATCTATTAGGAGAAAACACAGTGAAACCTAAAAATTCAAACTGTTACTGGAAACGAATGCTTCAACCTAGAAGAATAAAAATTGGGCAGCCAAGTGGGCTTAGTGAACTGATCATTACCACCAAGTATCATCAAGATTTGGTAAAAAAATGTTTGCTGAGATTTCAGCCAACTAGTAGTTTTTTGGAAGCTTGGCAACCCCTTTCAAACGAAAGTGGTTTTCGCCAGTCTCTGCATGGGGTACTTCAAGAGGAAACAAACCATAGAGATAGAACTTAGAACTACTTCATTTGCTCAAGTTTCAAGGAGCTAGCACAAACCGTATTTGATTTAGAGTTTCAACACATCTATCTATATAGCAGAAAACAGATTGAAACCTAAAAATTCAAACTGTTACTGGAAACGAACGCTTGAACCTAGAAGAGTGAAAATTGGGCAGCCAAGTGGGCTTAGTGAACTGATCATTACCACCAAGTATCATCAAGATTTGGTGAAAAAATGTTTGCTGAGATTTCAGCCAACTAGTAGTTTTTTGGAAGCTTGGCAACCCCTTTCAAACGAGAGTGGTTTTCGCCAGTCTCTGCATGGGGTACTTCAAGGGGAAACAAACCATAGAGATAGAACTTAGAACTACTTCATTTGCTCAAGTTTCAAGGAGCTAGCACAAACCGTATTTGATATAGAGTTTAAAACACATGTATCTATGTAGGAGAAAACAGAGTGAAACCTAAAAATTCAAACTGTTACTGGAAACGAATGCTTCAACCTAGAAGAATAAAAATTGGACAGGCAAGTGGGCTTAGTGAACTGATCATTACCACCAAGTATCATCAAGATTTGGTGAAAAAATGTTTGCTGAGATTTCAGCCAACTAGTAGTTTTTTGGAAGCTTGGCAACCCCTTTCAAACGAAAGAGGTTTTCGCCAGATTCTGCATGGGGTACTTCAAGAGGAAGCAAACCATGGAGATAGAACTTAGAACTACTTCATTTGGTCAAGTTTCAAGGAGCTAGCACAAACCGTGTTTGATTTAGAATTCCAAACACAGCTATCTATGTAGGAGAAAACACAGTGAAACCTAAAAATTCAAACTGTTACTGGAAACGAATGCTTCAACCTAGAAGAGTGAAAATTGGGCAGCCAAGTGGGCTTAGTTAACTGATCATTACCACCAAGTATCATCAAGATTTGGTGAAAAAATGTTTGCTGAGATTTAAGCCAACTAGTAGTTTTTTGGAAGCTTGGCAACCCCTTTCAAACGAAAGTGTTTTTCGCCAGTCTCTGCATGGGGTACTTCAAGAGGAAACAAACCATAGAGATAGAACTGAGAACTACTTCATTTGCTCAAGTTTCAAGGAGCTAGCACAAACCGTATTTGATTTAGAGTTTCAACACATCTATCTATATAGCAGAAAACAGAGTGAAACCTAAAAATTCAAACTGTTACTGGAAACGAATGCTTCAACCTAGAAGAATAAAAATTGGGCAGCCAAGTGGGCTTAGTGAAGTGATCATTACCACCAAGTATCATCAAGATTTGGTGAAAAAATGTTTGCTGAGATTTCAGCCAACTAGTAGTTTTTTGGAAGCTTGGCAACCCCTTTCAAACGAAAGTGTTTTTCGCCAGTCTCTGCATGGGGTACTTCAAGAGGAAACAAACCATAGAGATAGAACTTAGAACTACTTCATTTGCTCAAGTTTCAAGGAGCTAGCACAAACCGTATTTGATATAGAGTTTAAAACACATGTATCTATGTAGGAGAGAACAGAGTGAAACCTAAAAATTCAAACTGTTACTGGAAACGAATGCTTCAACCTAGAAGAATAAAAATTGGACAGGCAAGTGGGCTTAGTGAACTGATCATTACCACCAAGTATCATCAAGATTTGGTGAAAAAATGTTTGCTGAGATTTCAGCCAACTAGTAGTTTTTTGGAAGCTTGGCAACCCCTTTCAAACGAAAGTGTTTTTCGCCAGTCTCTGCATGGGGTACTTCAAGAGGAAACAAACCATAGAGATAGAACTTAGAAGTACTTCATTTGCTCAAGTTTCAAGGAGCTAGCACAAACCGTATTTGATTTAGAGTTTCAACACATCTATCTATATAGCAGAAAACAGAGTGAAACCTAAAAATTCAAAGTGTTGCTGGAAACGAACGCTTGAACCTAGAAGAGTGAAAACTGGGCAGACAAGTGGGCTTAGTGAACTGATCATTACCACCAAGTATCATCAAGATTTGGTGAAAAAATGTTTGCTGAGATTTCAGCCAACTAGTAGTTTTTTGGAAGCTTGGCAACCCCTTTCAAACGAAAGTGTTTTTCGCCAGTCTCTGCAAGGGGTACTTCAAGGGGAAACAAACCATAGAGATAGAACTTAGAACTACTTCATTTGCTCAAGTTTCAAGGAGCTAGCACAAACCGTATTTGATATAGAGTTTAAAACACATGTATCTATGTAGGAGAAAACAGAGTGAAACCTAAAAATTCACACTGTTACTGGAAACGAACGCTTGAACCTAGAAGAGTGAAAATTGGGCAGCCAAGTGGGCTTAGTTAACTGATCATTACCACCAAGTATCATCAAGATTTGGTGAAAAAATGTTTGCTGAGATTTCAGCCAACTAGTAGTTTTTTGGAAGCTTGGCAACCCCTTTCAAACGAAAGTGTTTTTCGCCAGTCTCTGCATGGGGTACTTCAAGAGGAAACAAACCATAGAGATAGAACTTAGAACTACTTCATTTGCTCAAGTTTCAAGGAGCTAGCACAAACCGTATTTGATTTAGAGTTTCAACACATCTATCTATATAGCAGAAAACAGAGTGAAACCTAAAAATTCAAACTGTTACTGGAAACGAACGCTTGAACCTAAAAGAGTGAAAATTGGGCAGCCAAGTGGGCTTAGTGAACTGATCATTACCACCAAGTATCATCAAGATTTGGTGAAAAAATGTTTGCTGAGATTTCAGCCAACTAGTAGTTTTTTGGAAGCTTGGCAACCCCTTTCAAACGAGAGTGGTTTTCGCCAGTCTCTGCATGGGGTACTTCAAGGGGAAACAAACCATAGAGATAGAACTTAGAACTACTTCATTTGCTCAAGTTTCAAGGAGCTAGCACAAACCGTATTTGATATAGAGTTTAAAACACATGTATCTATGTAGGAGAAAACAGAGTGAAACCTAAAAATTCAAACTGTTACTGGAAACGAATGCTTCAACCTAGAAGAATAAAAATAAGACAGGCAAGTGGGCTTAGTGAACTGATCATTACCACCAAGTATCATCAAGATTTGGTGAAAAAATGTTTGCTGAGATTTCAGCCAACTAGTAGTTTTTTGGAAGCTTGGCAACCCCTTTCAAACGAAAGAGGTTTTCGCCAGATTCTGCATGGGGTACTTCAAGAGGAAGCAAACCATGGAGATAGAACTTAGAACTACTTCATTTGGTCAAGTTTCAAGGAGCTAGCACAAACCGTGTTTGATTTAGAATTCCAAACACAGCTATCTATTAGGAGAAAACACAGTGAAACCTAAAAATTCAAACTGTTACTGGAAACGAATGCTTCAACCTAGAAGAATAAAAATTGGGCAGCCAAGTGGGCTTAGTGAACTGATCATTACCACCAAGTATCATCAAGATTTGGTAAAAAAATGTTTGCTGAGATTTCAGCCAACTAGTAGTTTTTTGGAAGCTTGGCAACCCCTTTCAAACGAAAGTGGTTTTCGCCAGTCTCTGCATGGGGTACTTCAAGAGGAAACAAACCATAGAGATAGAACTTAGAACTACTTCATTTGCTCAAGTTTCAAGGAGCTAGCACAAACCGTATTTGATTTAGAGTTTCAACACATCTATCTATATAGCAGAAAACAGATTGAAACCTAAAAATTCAAACTGTTACTGGAAACGAACGCTTGAACCTAGAAGAGTGAAAATTGGGCAGCCAAGTGGGCTTAGTGAACTGATCATTACCACCAAGTATCATCAAGATTTGGTGAAAAAATGTTTGCTGAGATTTCAGCCAACTAGTAGTTTTTTGGAAGCTTGGCAACCCCTTTCAAACGAGAGTGGTTTTCGCCAGTCTCTGCATGGGGTACTTCAAGGGGAAACAAACCATAGAGATAGAACTTAGAACTACTTCATTTGCTCAAGTTTCAAGGAGCTAGCACAAACCGTATTTGATATAGAGTTTAAAACACATGTATCTATGTAGGAGAAAACAGAGTGAAACCTAAAAATTCAAACTGTTACTGGAAACGAATGCTTCAACCTAGAAGAATAAAAATTGGACAGGCAAGTGGGCTTAGTGAACTGATCATTACCACCAAGTATCATCAAGATTTGGTGAAAAAATGTTTGCTGAGATTTCAGCCAACTAGTAGTTTTTTGGAAGCTTGGCAACCCCTTTCAAACGAAAGAGGTTTTCGCCAGATTCTGCATGGGGTACTTCAAGAGGAAGCAAACCATGGAGATAGAACTTAGAACTACTTCATTTGGTCAAGTTTCAAGGAGCTAGCACAAACCGTGTTTGATTTAGAATTCCAAACACAGCTATCTATGTAGGAGAAAACACAGTGAAACCTAAAAATTCAAACTGTTACTGGAAACGAATGCTTCAACCTAGAAGAGTGAAAATTGGGCAGCCAAGTGGGCTTAGTTAACTGATCATTACCACCAAGTATCATCAAGATTTGGTGAAAAAATGTTTGCTGAGATTTAAGCCAACTAGTAGTTTTTTGGAAGCTTGGCAACCGCTTTCAAACGAAAGTGTTTTTCGCCAGTCTCTGCATGGGGTACTTCAAGAGGAAACAAACCATAGAGATAGAACTGAGAACTACTTCATTTGCTCAAGTTTCAAGGAGCTAGCACAAACCGTATTTGATTTAGAGTTTCAACACATCTATCTATATAGCAGAAAACAGAGTGAAACCTAAAAATTCAAACTGTTACTGGAAACGAATGCTTCAACCTAGAAGAATAAAAATTGGGCAGCCAAGTGGGCTTAGTGAAGTGATCATTACCACCAAGTATCATCAAGATTTGGTGAAAAAATGTTTGCTGAGATTTCAGCCAACTAGTAGTTTTTTGGAAGCTTGGCAACCCCTTTCAAACGAAAGTGTTTTTCGCCAGTCTCTGCATGGGGTACTTCAAGAGGAAACAAACCATAGAGATAGAACTTAGAACTACTTCATTTGCTCAAGTTTCAAGGAGCTAGCACAAACCGTATT